>NC_134500.1:9975975-10050969 GCF_040206685.1 Ascaphus truei
GGAGTGTCGCGTGTACACTGGGAGGGAATGCTGTATACTGGGAGTGTCGCGTGTACACTGGGAGGGAATGCTGTATACTGGAGTGTCGCGTGTACACTGGGAGGGAATGCTGTGTACTGGGAGTGTCGCGTGTACACTGGGAGGGAATGCTGTGTACTGGGAGTGTCGCGTGTACACTGGGAGGGAATGCTGTATACTGGGAGTGTCGCGTGTACACTGGGAGGGAATGCTGTATACTGGGAGTGTCGCGTGTACACTGGGAGGGAATGCTGTATACTGGGAGTGTCGCGTGTACACTGGGAGGGAATGCTGTGTACTGGGAGTGTCGCGTGTACACTGGGAGGGAATGCTGTATACTGGGAGTGTCGCGTGTACACTGGGAGGGAATGCTGTATACTGGGAGTGTCGCGTGTACACTGGGAGGGAATGCTGTATACTGGGAGTGTCGCGTGTACACTGGGAGGGAATGCTGTGTACTGGGAGTGTCGCGTGTACACTGGGAGGGAATGCTGTATACTGGGAGTGTCGCGTGTACACTGGGAGGGAATGCTGTGTACTGGGAGTGTCGCGTGTACACTGGGAGGGAATGCTGTATACTGGGAGTGTCGCGTGTACACTGGGAGGGAATGCTACCTGGGGAATGCTGTATACTGGGAGTGTCGCGTGTACACTGGGAGGAATGCTGTATACTGGGAGTGTCGCGTGTACACTGGGAGGGAATGCTGTATACTGGGAGTGTCGCGTGTACACTGGGAGGGAATGCTGTATACTGGGAGTGTCGCGTGTACACTGGGAGGGAATGCTGTATACTGGGAGTGTCGCGTGTACACTGGGAGGGAATGCTGTGTACTGGGAGTGTCGCGTGTACACTGGGAGGGAATGCTGTATACTGGGAGTGTCGCGTGTACACTGGGAGGGAATGCTGTGTACTGGGAGTGTCGCGTGTACACTGGGAGGGAATGCTGTATACTGGGAGTGTCGCGTGTACACTGGGAGGGAATGCTGTATACTGGGAGTGTCGCGTGTACACTGGGAGGGAATGCTGTGTACTGGGAGTGTCGCGTGTACACTGGGAGGGAATGCTGTATACTGGGAGTGTCGCGTGTACACTGGGAGGGAATGCTGTATACTGGGAGTGTCGCGTGTACACTGGGAGGGAATGCTGTATACTGGGAGTGTCGCGTGTACACTGGGAGGGAATGCTGTATACTGGGAGTGTCGCGTGTACACTGGGAGGGAATGCTGTATACTGGGAGTGTCGCGTGTACACTGGGAGGGAATGCTGTATACTGGGAGTGTCGCGTGTACACTGGGAGGGAATGCTGTGTACTGGGAGTGTCGCGTGTACACTGGGAGGGAATGCTGTATACTGGGAGTGTCGCGTGTACACTGGGAGGGAATGCTGTATACTGGGAGTGCCGCGTGTACACTGGGAGGGAATGCTGTGTACTGGGAGTGTCGCGTGTACACTGGGAGGGAATGCTGTATACTGGGAGTGTCGCGTGTACACTGGGAGGGAATGCTGTGTACTGGGAGTGTCGCGTGTACACTGGGAGGGAATGCTGTATACTGGGAGTGTCGCGTGTACACTGGGAGGGAATGCTGTGTACTGGGAGTGTCGCGTGTACACTGGGAGGGAATGCTGTATACTGGGAGTGTCGCGTGTACACTGGGAGGGAATGCTGTATACTGGGAGTGTCGCGTGTACACTGGGAGGGAATGCTGTATACTGGGAGTGTCGCGTGTACACTGGGAGGGAATGCTGTATACTGGGAGTGTCGCGTGTACACTGGGAGGGAATGCTGTATACTGGGAGTGTCGCGTGTACACTGGGAGGGAATGCTGTATACTGGGAGTGTCGCGTGTACACTGGGAGGGAATGCTGTATACTGGGAGTGTCGCGTGTACACTGGGAGGGAATGCTGTATACTGGGAGTGTTCGTGTGTACACTGGGAGGGAATGCTGTATACTGGGAGTGTTCGAGTGTACACTGGGAGGGAATGCTGTATACTGGGAGTGTCGCGTGTACACTGGGAGGGAATGCTGTATACTGGGAGTGTCGCGTGTACACTGGGAGGGAATGCTGTATACTGGGAGTGTCGCGTGTACACTGGGAGGGAATGCTGTATACTGGGAGTGCGCGTGTACACTGGGAGGGAATGCTGTATACTGGGAGTGTCGCGTGTACACTGGGAGGGAATGCTGTGTACTGGGAGTGTCGCGTGTACACTGGGAGGGAATGCTGTATACTGGGAGTGTCGCGTGTACACTGGGAGGGAATGCTGTGTACTGGGAGTGTCGCGTGTACACTGGGAGGGAATGCTGTATACTGGGAGTGTCGCGTGTACACTGGGAGGGAATGCTGTATACTGGGAGTGTCGCGTGTACACTGGGAGGGAATGCTGTATACTGGGAGTGTCGCGTGTACACTGGGAGGGAATGCTGTATACTGGGAGTGTCGCGTGTACACTGGGAGGGAATGCTGTATACTGGGAGTGTCGCGTGTACACTGGGAGGGAATGCTGTATACTGGGAGTGTCGCGTGTACACTGGGAGGGAATGCTGTATACTGGGAGTGTCGCGTGTACACTGGGAGGGAATGCTGTGTACTGGGAGTGTCGCGTGTACACTGGGAGGGAATGCTGTATACTGGGAGTGTCGCGTGTACACTGGAGGGAATGCTGTATACTGGGAGTGTCGCGTGTACACTGGGAGGGAATGCTGTATACTGGGAGTGTCGCGTGTACACTGGGAGGGAATGCTGTATACTGGGAGTGTCGCGTGTACACTGGGAGGGAATGCTGTATACTGGGAGTGTCGCGTGTACACTGGGAGGGAATGCTGTATACTGGGAGTGTCCGCGTGTACACTGGGAGGGAATGCTGTATACTGGGAGTGTCGCGTGTACACTGGGAGGGAATGCTGTATACTGGGAGTGTCGCGTGTACACTGGGAGGGAATGCTGTATACTGGGAGTGTCGCGTGTACACTGGGAGGGAATGCTGTATACTGGGAGTGTCGCGTGTACACTGGGAGGGAATGCTGTATACTGGGAGTGTCGCGTGTACACTGGGAGGGAATGCTGTATACTGGGAGTGTCGCGTGTACACTGGGAGGGAATGCTGTATACTGGGAGTGTCGCGTGTACACTGGGAGGGAATGCTGTATACTGGGAGTGTCGCGTTGTACACTGGGAGGGAATGCTGTATACTGGGAGTGTCGCGTGTACACTGGGAGGGAATGCTGTATACTGGGAGTGTCGCGTGTACACTGGGAGGGAATGCTGTATACTGGGAGTGTCGCGTGTACACTGGGAGGGAATGCTGTATACTGGGAGTGTCGCGTGTACACTGGGAGGGAATGCTGTGTACTGGGAGTGTCGCGTGTACACTGGGAGGGAATGCTGTATACTGGGAGTGTCGCGTGTACACTGGGAGGGAATGCTGTATACTGGGAGTGTCGCGTGTACACTGGGAGGGAATGCTGTATACTGGGAGTGTCGCGTGTACACTGGGAGGGAATGCTGTGTACTGGGAGTGTCGCGTGTACACTGGGAGGGAATGCTGTATACTGGGAGTGTCGCGTGTACACTGGGAGGGAATGCTGTATACTGGGAGTGTCGCGTGTACACTGGGAGGGAATGCTGTATACTGGGAGTGTCGCGTGTACACTGGGAGGGAATGCTGTGTACTGGGAGTGTCGCGTGTACACTGGGAGGGAATGCTGTATACTGGGAGTGTCGCGTGTACACTGGGAGGGAATGCTGTATACTGGGAGTGTCGCGTGTACACTGGGAGGGAATGCTGTATACTGGGAGGGATGCTGTATACTGGAGGATGCTGTACACTGGGAGGGAATGCTGTATACTGGGAGTGTCGCGTGTACACTGGGAGGGAATGCTGTGTACTGGGAGTGTCGCGTGTACACTGGGAGGGAATGCTGTGTACTGGGAGTGTCGCGTGTACACTGGGAGGGAATGCTGTATACTGGGAGTGTCGCGTGTACACTGGGAGGGAATGCTGTGTACTGGGAGTGTCGCGTGTACACTGGGAGGGAATGCTGTATACTGGGAGTGTCGCGTGTACACTGGGAGGGAATGCTGTATACTGGGAGTGTCGCGTGTACACTGGGAGGGAATGCTGTATACTGGGAGTGTCGCGTGTACACTGGGAGGGAATGCTGTATACTGGGAGTGTCGCGTGTACACTGGGAGGGAATGCTGTATACTGGGAGTGTCGCGTGTACACTGGGAGGGAATGCTGTGTACTGGGAGTGTCGCGTGTACACTGGGAGGGAATGCTGTGTACTGGGAGTGTCGCGTGTACACTGGGAGGGAATGCTGTATACTGGGAGTGTCGCGTGTACACTGGGAGGGAATGCTGTATACTGGGAGTGTCGCGTGTACACTGGGAGGGAATGCTGTATACTGGGAGTGTCGCGTGTACACTGGGAGGGAATGCTGTATACTGGGAGTGTCGCGTGTACACTGGGAGGGAATGCTGTATACTGGGAGTGTCGCGTGTACACTGGGAGGGAATGCTGTATACTGGGAGTGTCGCGTGTACACTGGGAGGGAATGCTGTATACTGGGAGTGTCGCGTGTACACTGGGAGGGAATGCTGTATACTGGGAGGGAATGCTGTGTACTGGGAGTGTCGCGTGTATACTGGGAGGGAATGCTGTGTACTGGGAGTGTCGCGTGTACACTGGGAGGGAATGCTGTGTACTGGGAGTGCGCGTGTACACTGGGAGGGAATGCTGTATACTGGGAGTGTCGCGTGTACACTGGGAGGGAATGCTGTATACTGGGAGTGTCGCGTGTACACTGGGAGGGAATGCTGTATACTGGGAGTGTCGCGTGTACACTGGGAGGGAATGCTGTGTACTGGGAGTGCCGCGTGTACACTGGGAGGGAATGCTGTGTACTGGGAGTGTCGCGTGTACACTGGGAGGGAATGCTGTGTACTGGGAGTGTCGCGTGTACACTGGGAGGGAATGCTGTAGTACTGGGAGTGTCGCGTGTACACTGGGAGGGAATGCTGTGTACTGGGAGTGTCGCGTGTACACTGGGAGGGAATGCTGTATACTGGGAGTGTCGCGTGTACACTGGGAGGGAATGCTGTATACTGGGAGTGTCGCGTGTACACTGGGAGGGAATGCTGTATACTGGGAGTGTCGCGTGTACACTGGGAGGGAATGCTGTATACTGGGAGTGTCGCGTGTACACTGGGAGGGAATGCTGTATACTGGGAGTGTCGCGTGTACACTGGGAGGGAATGCTGTATACTGGGAGTGTCGCGTGTACACTGGGAGGGAATGCTGTATACTGGGAGTGTCGCGTGTACACTGGGAGGGAATGCTGTATACTGGGAGTGTCGCGTGTACACTGGGAGGGAATGCTGTATACTGGGAGTGTCGCGTGTACACTGGGAGGGAATGCTGTATACTGGGAGTGTCGCGTGTACACTGGGAGGGAATGCTGTGTACTGGAGTGTCGCGTGTACACTGGGAGGGAATGCTGTATACTGGGAGTGTCGCGTGTACACTGGGAGGGAATGCTGTATACTGGGAGGGAATGCTGTGTACTGGGAGTGTCACGTGTACACTGGGAGGGAATGCTGTATCACTGGGAGGGAATGCTGTATACTGGGAGTGTCGCGTGTACACTGGGAGGGAATGCTGTATACTGGGAGTGTCGCGTGTACACTGGGAGGGAATGCTGTGTACTGGGAGTGTCGCGTGTACACTGGGAGGGAATGCTGTATACTGGGAGTGTCGCGTGTACACTGGGAGGGAATGCTGTGTACTGGGAGTGTCGCGTGTACACTGGGAGGGAATGCTGTATACTGGGAGTGTCGCGTGTACACTGGGAGGGAATGCTGTATACTGGGAGTGTCGCGTGTACACTGGGAGGGAATGCTGTATACTGGGAGTGTCGCGTGTACACTGGGAGGGAATGCTGTATACTGGGAGTGTCGCGTGTACACTGGGAGGGAATGCTGTATACTGGGAGTGTCGCGTGTACACTGGGAGGGAATGCTGTATACTGGGAGTGTCGCGTGTACACTGGGAGGGAATGCTGTATACTGGGAGTGTCGCGTGTACACTGGGAGGGAATGCTGTATACTGGAGTGTCGCGTGTACACTGGGAGGGAATGCTGTATACTGGGAGTGTCGCGTGTACACTGGGAGGGAATGCTGTATACTGGGAGTGTCGCGTGTACACTGGGAGGGAATGCTGTGTACTGGGAGTGTCGCGTGTACACTGGGAGGGAATGCTGTATACTGGGAGTGTCGCGTGTACACTGGGAGGGAATGCTGTGTACTGGGAGTGTCGCGTGTACACTGGGAGGGAATGCTGTAGTACTGGGAGTGTCGCGTGTACACTGGGAGGGAATGCTGTATACTGGGAGTGTCGCGTGTACACTGGGAGGGAATGCTGTATACTGGGAGTGTCGCTGTGTACACTGGGAGGGAATGCTGTGTACTGGGAGTGTCGCGTGTACACTGGGAGGGAATGCTGTATACTGGGAGTGTCGCGTGTACACTGGGAGGGAATGCTGTATACTGGGAGTGTCGCGTGTACACTGGGAGGGAATGCTGTGTACTGGGAGTGTCGCGTGTACACTGGGAGGGAATGCTGTGTACTGGGAGTGTCGCGTGTACACTGGGAGGGAATGCTGTATACTGGGAGTGTCGCGTGTACACTGGGAGGGAATGCTGTATACTGGGAGTGTCGCGTGTACACTGGGAGGGAATGCTGTATACTGGGAGTGTCGCGTGTACACTGGGAGGGAATGCTGTATACTGGGAGTGTCGCGTGTACACTGGGAGGGAATGCTGTGTACTGGGAGTGTCGCGTGTACACTGGGAGGGAATGCTGTATACTGGGAGTGTCGCGTGTACACTGGGAGGGAATGCTGTATACTGGGAGTGTCGCGTGTACACTGGGAGGGAATGCTGTATACTGGGAGTGTCGCGTGTACACTGGGAGGGAATGCTGTGTACTGGGAGTGTCGCGTGTACACTGGGAGGGAATGCTGTATACTGGGAGTGTCGCGTGTACACTGGGAGGGAATGCTGTGTACTGGGAGTGTCGCGTGTACACTGGGAGGGAATGCTGTATACTGGGAGTGTCGCGTGTACACTGGGAGGGAATGCTGTGTACTGGGAGTGTCGCGTGTACACTGGGAGGGAATGCTGTATACTGGGAGTGTCGCGTGTACACTGGGAGGGAATGCTGTATACTGGGAGTGTCGCGTGTACACTGGGAGGGAATGCTGTATACTGGGAGTGTCGCGTGTACACTGGGAGGGAATGCTGTGTACTGGGAGTGTCGCGTGTACACTGGGAGGGAATGCTGTATACTGGGAGTGTCGCGTGTACACTGGGAGGGAATGCTGTATACTGGGAGTGTCGCGTGTACACTGGGAGGGAATGCTGTATACTGGGAGTGTCGCGTGTACACTGGGAGGAATGCTGTGTACTGGGAGTGTCGCGTGTACACTGGGAGGGAATGCTGTATACTGGGAGTGTCGCGTGTACACTGGGAGGGAATGCTGTATACTGGGAGTGTCGCGTGTACACTGGGAGGGAATGCTGTATACTGGGAGTGTCGCGTGTACACTGGGAGGGAATGCTGTATACTGGGAGTGTCGCGTGTACACTGGGAGGGAATGCTGTATACTGGGAGTGTCGCGTGTACACTGGGAGGGAATGCTGTATACTGGGAGTGTCGCGTGTACACTGGGAGGGAATGCTGTATACTGGAGTGTCGCGTGTACACTGGGAGGGAATGCTGTATACTGGGAGTGTCGCGTGTACACTGGGAGGGAATGCTGTATACTGGGAGTGTCGCGTGTACACTGGGAGGGAATGCTGTATACTGGGAGTGTCGCGTGTACACTGGGAGGGAATGCTGTATACTGGGAGTGTCGCGTGTACACTGGGAGGGAATGCTGTGTACTGGGAGTGTCGCGTGTACACTGGAGGAATGCTGTATCTGGGATGCTGTAACTGGGAGTGTCGCGTGTACACTGGGAGGGAATGCTGTATACTGGGAGTGTCGCGTGTACACTGGGAGGGAATGCTGTATACTGGGAGTGTCGCGTGTACACTGGGAGGGAATGCTGTATACTGGGAGTGTCGCGTGTACACTGGGAGGGAATGCTGTATACTGGGAGTGTCGCGTGTACACTGGGAGGGAATGCTGTATACTGGGAGTGTCGCGTGTACACTGGGAGGGAATGCTGTAGACTGGGAGTGTCGCGTGTACACTGGGAGGGAATGCTGTATACTGGGAGTGTCGCGTGTACACTGGGAGGGAATGCTGTATACTGGGAGTGTCGCGTGTACACTGGGAGGGAATGCTGTGTACTGGAGTGTCGCGTGTACACTGGGAGTGTCGCGTGTACACTGGGAGGGAATGCTGTATACTGGGAGTGTCGCGTGTACACTGGGAGGGAATGCTGTGTACTGGGAGTGTCGCGTGTACACTGGGAGGGAATGCTGTATACTGGGAGTGTCGCGTGTACACTGGGAGGGAATGCTGTATACTGGGCCGGGAATGCTGTGTACTGGGAGTGTCGCGTGTACACTGGGAGGGAATGCTGTATACTGGGAGTGTCGCGTGTACACTGGGAGGGAATGCTGTATACTGGAGTGTCGCGTGTACACTGGGAGGGAATGCTGTATACTGGGAGTGTCGCGTGTACACTGGGAGGGAATGCTGTATACTGGGAGTGTCGCGTGTACACTGGGAGGGAATGCTGTATACTGGGAGTGTCGCGTGTACACTGGGAGGGAATGCTGTATACTGGGAGTGTCGCGTGTACACTGGGAGGGAATGCTGTATACTGGGAGTGTCGCGTGTACACTGGGAGGGAATGCTGTGTACTGGGAGTGTCGCGTGTACACTGGGAGGGAATGCTGTATACTGGGAGTGTCGCGTGTACACTGGGAGGGAATGCTGTATACTGGGAGTGTCGCGTGTACACTGGGAGGGAATGCTGTATACTGGGAGTGTCGCGTGTACACTGGGAGGGAATGCTGTATACTGGGAGTGTCGCGTGTACACTGGGAGGGAATGCTGTGTACTGGGAGTGTCGCGTGTACACTGGGAGGGAATGCTGTATACTGGGAGTGTCGCGTGTACACTGGGAGGGAATGCTGTGTACTGGGAGTGTCGCGTGTACACTGGGAGGGAATGCTGTGTACTGGGAGTGTCGCGTGTACACTGGGAGGGAATGCTGTGTACTGGGAGTGTCGCGTGTACACTGGGAGGGAATGCTGTGTACTGGGAGTGTCGCGTGTACACTGGGAGGGAATGCTGTGTACTGGGAGTGTCGCGTGTACACTGGGAGGGAATGCTGTGTACTGGGAGTGTCGCGTGTACACTGGGAGGGAATGCTGTATACTGGGAGTGTCGCGTGTACACTGGGAGGGAATGCTGTATACTGGGAGTGTCGCGTGTACACTGGGAGGGAATGCTGTGTACTGGGAGTGTCGCGTGTACACTGGGAGGGAATGCTGTATACTGGGAGTGTCGCGTGTACACTGGGAGGGAATGCTGTATACTGGGAGTGTCGCGTGTACACTGGGAGGGAATGCTGTGTACTGGGAGTGTCGCGTGTACACTGGGAGGGAATGCTGTATACTGGGAGTGTCGCGTGTACACTGGGAGGGAATGCTGTATACTGGGAGTGTCGCGTGTACACTGGGAGGGAATGCTGTATACTGGGAGTGTCGCGTGTACACTGGGAGGGAATGCTGTATACTGGGAGTGTCGCGTGTACACTGGGAGGGAATGCTGTATACTGGGAGTGTCGCGTGTACACTGGGAGGGAATGCTGTATACTGGGAGTGTCGCGTGTACACTGGGAGGGAATGCTGTATACTGGGAGTGTCGCGTGTACACTGGGAGGGAATGCTGTATACTGGGAGTGTCGCGTGTACACTGGGAGGGAATGCTGTATACTGGGAGTGTCGCGTGTACACTGGGAGGGAATGCTGTATACTGGGAGTGTCGCGTGTAACACTGGGAGGGAATGCTGTATACTGGGAGTGTCGCGTGTACACTGGGAGGGAATGCTGTATACTGGGAGTGTCGCGTGTACACTGGGAGGGAATGCTGTGTACTGGGAGTGCCGCGTGTACACTGGGAGGGAATGCTGTGTACTGGGAGTGTCGCGTGTACACTGGGAGGGAATGCTGTATACTGGGAGTGTCGCGTGTACACTGGGAGGGAATGCTGTGTACTGGGAGTGTCGCGTGTACACTGGGAGGGAATGCTGTGTACTGGGAGTGTCGCGTGTACACTGGGAGGGAATGCTGTATACTGGGAGTGTCGCGTGTACACTGGGAGGGAATGCTGTGTACTGGGAGTGTCGCGTGTACACTGGGAGGGAATGCTGTATACTGGGAGTGTCGCGTGTACACTGGGAGGGAATGCTGTATACTGGGAGTGTCGCGTGTACACTGGGAGGGAATGCTGTATACTGGGAGTGTCGCGTGTACACTGGGAGGGAATGCTGTGTACTGGGAGTGTCGCGTGTACACTGGGAGGGGAATGCTGTGTACTGGGAGTGTCGCGTGTACACTGGGAGGGAATGCTGTATACTGGGAGTGTCGCGTGTACACTGGGAGGGAATGCTGTATACTGGGAGTGTCGCGTGTACACTGGGAGGGAATGCTGTGTACTGGGAGTGTCGCGTGTACACTGGGAGGGAATGCTGTATACTGGGAGTGTCGCGTGTACACTGGGAGGGAATGCTGTATACTGGGAGTGTCGCGTGTACACTGGGAGGGAATGCTGTGTACTGGGAGTGTCGCGTGTACACTGGGAGGGAATGCTGTATACTGGGAGTGTCGCGTGTACACTGGGAGGGAATGCTGTATACTGGGAGTGTCGCGTGTACACTGGGAGGGAATGCTGTATACTGGGAGTGTCGCGTGTACACTGGGAGGGAATGCTGTGTACTGGGAGTGTCGCGTGTACACTGGGAGGGAATGCTGTATACTGGGAGTGTCGCGTGTACACTGGGAGGGAATGCTGTATACTGGGAGTGTCGCGTGTACACTGGGAGGGAATGCTGTATACTGGGAGTGTCGCGTGTACACTGGGAGGGAATGCTGTATACTGGGAGTGTCGCGTGTACACTGGGAGGGAATGCTGTATACTGGGAGTGTCGCGTGTACACTGGGAGGGAATGCTGTATACTGGGACCTGGGGAATGCTGTATACTGGGAGTGTCGCGTGTACACTGGGAGGGAATGCTGTATACTGGAGGTCGGAGGGAATGCTGTATACTGGAGTGTCGCGTGTACACTGGGAGGGAATGCTGTATACTGGGAGTGTCGCGTGTACACTGGGAGGGAATGCTGTATACTGGGAGTGTCGCGTGTACACTGGGAGGGAATGCTGTATACTGGGAGTGTCGCGTGTACACTGGGAGGGAATGCTGTATACTGGGAGTGTCGCGTGTACACTGGGAGGGAATGCTGTATACTGGAGTGTCGCGTGTACACTGGGAGGGAATGCTGTATACTGGGAGTGTCGCGTGTACACTGGGAGGGAATGCTGTATACTGGGAGTGTCGCGTGTACACTGGAGGGAATGCTGTATACTGGGAGTGTCGCGTGTACACTGGGAGGGAATGCTGTATACTGGGAGTGTCGCGTGTACACTGGGAGGGAATGCTGTATACTGGGAGTGTCGCGTGTACACTGGGAGGGAATGCTGTATACTGGGAGTGTCGCGTGTACACTGGGAGGGAATGCTGTATACTGGGAGTGTCGCGTGTACACTGGGAGGGAATGCTGTGTACTGGGAGTGTCGCGTGTACACTGGGAGGGAATGCTGTGTACTGGGAGTGTCGCGTGTACACTGGGAGGGAATGCTGTATACTGGGAGTGTCGCGTGTACACTGGGAGGTATACTGGGAGTGTCGCGTGTACACTGGGAGGGAATGCTGTGTACTGGGAGTGTCGCGTGTACACTGGGAGGGAATGCTGTATACTGGGAGTGCCGCGTGTACACTGGGAGGGAATGCTGTATACTGGGAGTGTCGCGTGTACACTGGGAGGGAATGCTGTATACTGGGAGTGTCGCGTGTACACTGGGAGGGAATGCTGTATACTGGGAGTGTCGCGTGTACACTGGGAGGGAATGCTGTGTACTGGGAGTGTCGCGTGTACACTGGGAGGGAATGCTGTATACTGGGAGTGTCGCGTGTACACTGGTAGGGAATGCTGTATACTGGGAGTGTCGCGTGTACACTGGGAGGGAATGCTGTATACTGGGAGTGTCGCGTGTACACTGGGAGGGAATGCTGTATACTGGGAGTGCCGCGTGTACACTGGGAGGGAATGCTGTATACTGGGAGTGTCGCGTGTACACTGGGAGGGAATGCTGTATACTGGGAGTGTCGCGTGTACACTGGTAGGGAATGCTGTGTACTGGGAGTGCCGCGTGTACACTGGTAGGGAATGCTGTATACTGGGAGTGCCGCGTGTACACTGGGAGGGAATGCTGTATACTGGGAGTGTCGCGTGTACACTGGTAGGGAATGCTGTATACTGGAATCGGCAGGTTTTTCCTGCTGGTACCTTAGGCTGGTGCTCCAACTTATACGACGTCTGCTGAAACTGTCGAATCTCGCGTATAATGTGAGAAATCTAAAACCGAAACACAAACTTAGCACCAGAAATACACATCAAGAGCACGCCTAAATATTACACGGAGAGCACCCACGAAATATAGAAAGCGCACACAGGGTGCGTTTGCCTCTGTATGTCTGTCATCATGACCAGCTCCTGCCCTTGTCTCTTCGCTGCTGGATGAAGCCTCCCCAATGATCTCCCAGGTACTGCGGTTGCAGCTTCTCCTCGGTGCTCCAACGCATTCCCTCATGTCATCCTGCCATCGTTAGGTTGTCATCTTGGTCTTTTTATGCCCCTTGTAACCCAGTCGAGTCCCATCTTTGTCCAACGATGGTCATTTGCTATTGCAATATGACCAGCCCACCGCCATTTTAATTAACCTTTTGACCTGCTCTACTAATTTGGAGCTTAATCAACATTTTTGATGGGCGTTACCCTGTCCTGATCGCTTTTGTTCCCGTCCTGCTGAAGCTGTGCTCCGTTCCACAGAGACATTGTTTGGATACTTCTTAACGGATTTGCACGCTAATTGGACTTGCCTCATCCACTAAGAGAGGGTTTCATACTAAGGTAACAGGCGTCAGCCTTATGATTGTTACCCCCTTCGTGCATATACATTATCTTAAGCATGGAGAGGCGAGTCACATATTGTTTGCGCCATTTATTGTGGTGGGTACCACTAGGCGTAGAATCTCCCACGCAGCCACTATCTGGATTATTCATGTGGGTTACTACAGGCATTTCTGGACTTTATAGATTTGACATTGACATTTCCAGTAGAGTACATGGTATGACTGAGCACCATTTCACTTTTCAATTAATTTGGAGACCAATCATTCCAAATCAATGGCTCTCATCTCCCTGCTGAGATTAAAAAGAAGGCTGGACACTGCTGCAGTCCTCCTTTGAGGCTCTGTGACATCTTTGCCAATATCTGCACTTATCTCGACCTGGCCGGATACTAATCTTGGGTATGTAATATATAGTACCTGGAATATCACGGGGGAGGCCTTCATCCAGCAGTGGATCCACAAGGACGGAAGGCAGACAGACATATATACATATACACACACGTAACCAGACTAACAGTCCCTTGAGCCACGGCACAAAAATATGCTGCTGCTCCAGGGACGTGTGTGTGTGTGTGTGTGTGTGTGTAATAGAGTACTGTACATTTACATGTGTGGTTTATGGATATAGTGACAAGTCGGACACACCTTCTACATTAGCAGAAGGTCAGACGTGCTTTGTTCCCAGAAATGATGGGGTTAACTTCTGCTTCTAGGTGCAAATAATTAACCTGAGTGGGAAGACTTAAACCGTGGCCTGAGAATACAGTAAGTGTGTCACACAGAGGGCTGAGAGAAGGCTGTATACCTGGAGTCCTGAGCAACTCTACTGTACCTTGGACAGGACTATGCTGTACCTGTGAGGTTAAGGTCTACACCAGGGGTCTCCAACTCATACCTCAAAGGCCACAACCAGGCCACCTTTTATGGATATCCCCGCTTCAGCACAGGTGTCTCAATCAGTGGCTCAGTCAAAGACTGAGCCACCTGTGCTGAAGCAAAGACTGAATGAGCCACCTGTGCTGAAGCAGGGATATCCTTAAACCCTGACCTGTTGGTGGACCTTGAGGACTGACTTTGAGACCCCTTTCGTACACATTGAACTTCTGCTACACTTTCTATGTTTGGCTGGGAACTAGCTTAGCTGGCCAGTGATGGCAGTGAGCGGCATTGTTTTGTTTAGTTAGCCTCCTGAGTGGAGTAGGTTTTATTTTGTTACGTTGCCTTAAAGAGACAGTGTACCCACAAGTATTGTTTATTTTAAGTCTGTGGACAAAATAAACCAGAGAATTACACTCCTGCAGCAAACTGTCCGTTTCTCACGGCTAGCAGGTCATTCTGCCACAATGTATACTGCAGAGGACAATACCTCCGTTACAATATGATAATCAGCTCATCACTTCATTCACAGAGGAAGACCCGTTCTGTCATGAACCTTGTGTGCTATACTGTATATTTAGGCGTCCTGTCTCCAGTTCACATCCAATGAAGAGACCTCTGTAGTCTGGAAAGCTTATGCACAAGACTATTTTATATGATTGATATGTTGGTGCATTAAAAGGTATAATAGCACAAAGTTTCTTAATGTGTGTGTCAGTGTGTGTTTATGTATAGATGTGAATCAGTGTGTGAATATGTATAGATGTGAATCAGTGTGTGTATATGTCGGTATCTGTCTCTGTGTAGGTCTGCATCAGTGTATCTTGGCATCAGTGTATCTTGGCATCAGTGTGTGTATCTTCTGTCTGCGTATCTATGTCAGGGTGTGTATCTGTGCAACTGTATCACTCACCATCCTCATCTTGGAGAAGTTGACCAGTCCATCCTCTGTGTAGTTTGGGGTGCCTTCCTCTATAAAGGCCAAATCTGTCAGGTACATGCCCAGATAGGGAACGCAGGGGGGGTCACAGCTGGGGGCCACAAGAGGGGCAGTGAGAATAGACTCCTGAAAGTAGACACCAGAACAACGCTCTCCAGGGAGCGATGTCATGATGCAATGCTCTGCAGGGAACTGGCTCATGGAGCGATGATCTGCAGCCATTGGATATTGATACATTATGCAATACTCTGCAGAGGATGAGCTAGTAATAGGATGCTCTGCAGAGGATGAGAAAGTGATGTGATGTTTTGCAGACTTACTTCTTTAGGGCTTCCCTTAGGTTCTTAAAGCGGCCTTCTGAAGACACCAACTTTTGAAGCCGGTCAATGAGAGCTTTTGTCTACGAGGAAGAAGAGGGCGGAAATTTGGAGGGGCGAAGAGAGGCAATGATACAATGAAAAGATAAAGGAGAGGGACTGGTGCAGTGTGGAAAGGGGGGAGGAAGGGAGACTTGTGAGGGACTACAGATAAATAAGTCTTAGGTTGTGAGACTTTTCATAGATGAGGTTTGTGGATGTGTTTTAGAGAACACAACGTTTTGATATCCTGAGACTGGATCTACAGAGACAGGAGAACTTTGCAGCCATCTACAGAGCTCTGGGTTTATCTAGACTCCAGAGCTCTCATGAAGAAAAATAGTCTCGTGGCCAATCAAGCTGCTAGAACTCATCACTATATACAATACGTCACAGTCCACCCCATGACAGGGAGATATCTGTGCTGCCCCCTGGGGACCCAGATAACTTTGCCTAGCTGGTACCTGCTTGGACACCTTGATCCAGGTCCTCTTGAGCCGGAAGATGGCACTGCGGTTCAGCGATGACATGATCTCCAGCACTGCATTGTAGTTATGGAGACAGCGGCAGATATCAGCCACCGCCACCCACTTTTCGATGGTGCACCCACGCAGCGCTGGCTCGTCCCCACTCAGGATCTCCGTGGCGATCAGGTTACTCATCTGGGACACGTCACCAAACACCTCATCATGATGTCTCTGCCCGTCTTGTGTATTCATGATGTCATTGTCATCAAGGTGGATATTACAACCCCCGCTTTTACTGCAATTATGTCAAAGCTTCTCAAAGTGATGATGCCACAGGTCCCCCCCCCCCTTTCACAATAATGATGTCACCCCCTAGTGATGATGCCACAGTCTCTCAGTGATGATGTCACAGCCCCCCACGGACTCACGTGGTTGAAGTGTTTGCTGGTGCTCATGATGTACGGAGTCCGCTCATTCTTGTCAGTTTTCATCCAACCCTGACCGAAAAATTCCCTGTGGGTGAGAGGCAGGGGTCCCCCACGGTGTTATAGTGAAGGACCGCCCAGAGACAGGGTGCGATGGTGTCTGTGTTGGTTGGGGGATTGGCTTGGGGGGGTTGATGGTGTGTGTTCGGGGGAATAGTTTGGGAGAGTGATGGTGTTTGCGTGTGTGTGTGTGTGTTGAGAGGGATGGTTTGGGGTGTTTGTGTTGGGATGATATGGGGGGATGGTTTATAGGGTGTGTGTGTACGGGAGATTAGGATGTGATGTGTGTGGGGGGTGGATGGTGTCTGCCAGCAAATGGTTTGGGGGGTAGTGTGTGTGTGTGTGGATGTTTTTTTTAGGGGGGGGGGGATTATGTGTGTGGGACATGGCCTGGGAGCGTTGATGGTATGTTGGGCAGGGTAGTTTGGGGGAGTTAACTCACTCGTACGGTATCTGTCTGAAGATCAGGTGATCCAGTAACGTGAGCTGCTCCGCAATCTCCAGAGCAGAGAGAGACTCAAAAGGCTCCGCGGCTCCCCCCAAGACCTGCACGTTACAGACCCTGATATAACACTCCCTCGACATAACATCCACAGGTAACCTTATAAATCACCCACAACAAACTTCTCACCTCTCCCTTCCTGTTCTCTCCCCTCCTCACACCCTCCCCTCCTCACACCCTCCCCCCCGTCATCACATTATTCATGTTGACCTAAAAGCGCAGAACTCACAATGTGTTCAATCTCCTCCAGTGTCACCTGGTTGTCCCCAGGATCCTCTTGAGTCAGAGTTCTGGGGAACGACATGGGGGGGTGGGGGGGGGAGGTTAAATGAGCGGTGATAGTGCAGATCAGGTAGTTCCATACGGAATCGCCAATTCGCTTGAATGTAAATTGCCACGCGATAGTGTCCTAATCGACGCTATTGCAGATTAATGAACAACCCCCACAGTTAAAGGGACAGTCACATACTGTGTGCTTGTATTCATATGTGTGTGTGTGTGTGTGTACATCCATGTGTGTGCATGTGTTTCTCACCGTATAATATTTGCAGCTGCCTTCCTCTCCTGTGCCAGTAACTCGGGATTGTGTATGACTTCCTCCAGGAAATTAATGACTTTACTCTTCACCTGTAGGTTTGTCTCGAAATCCTGATGAAACCACAGACGCACACAGAGACACAGAGATACACATATATACACACATACAGAGAGACAGACACACACACACACAGAGACATATACAGAGAGACACAGAGATACACATATACATAGACACAGACGTGCAGTGACACACGGGACATACGTGTACGTGTATTAGAGTTCTTGTGTTTGCTGTCGGTGAGCACATAGCGAGAATGCCGGTGCGAGCGCGGGATACCTCCAGTATAAGAGCTTGTGTTTGCACGCAGTCACTCACAGGCCGTTTGTGAAGACTAGGATGGCGCACGGTTGGCAAGAGCACGGTGGGTTAGTACAGGCGCGCAGTGCGGGGCGGGTAGAGCAAGAGGTCACTCTCAGGAGCTTGAGAAGTGGGGGGCTCCACAGATGTGAGGCAGTACTTCACAGAAAGGGTGGTTCTTATCTACCTTCAAATTCTATGTTTCCATGGTGCACGGTGGGCTGACATAGTGTAGGTTGTCGCCCAGGGTGGGATGGGTTTGTGTTGTAGTTGAGATGGTGCAAGATGGGTTGGTGCACAGGTTGGTACAGAGCGAGTGTGAGATTCAGGGTGGGATGGGTTGGCACATGGGATAAGTTGACGTGCAGAGTGGAATGGGTTGGCGCACAGGGTGGGAAGACATGCAGGATGGCGCACTGAATGGGATGGCACAGGGAGAATTGGCACACAGGGTGGTCTGGAGTGCCAAGTGGGATGGCGCAGGGTGGTTTTGGCTTGAGGTACCTGCGAGTGTTTGGACACCCAGTGTCTCAGCACATTTAGCACGCGGTTTGTCGCCGCCCTCCTGATTACAAATTCTTTATCTCCATTCCTCTGGTCTGAAGGGAAACCTGAAACACAGAGGAGGTCACACAGGTCCCGTCAACGTCCCCCAATCCCACCACCATCCCTTCAAAGTCCCGCTTCACCCATCCCTCTAACTCTCCCCACATCCTCCTTCCACATCACCCATCATTCCTTGCACGTTCTCCCTTCACCCCTCACACTTCTCCGTCCCCATACCTGCTGTGGCCAGAGACATGCGTCTGTACGTCTCCTTGGTCGGAGTGCCTTCATTGGCCCCGGCAGTTGCTATAGCAAAGGCAGAGGTTGCCGAGAGGCCACCGCGGCTGTTGTCGTGCTCCCGACAGGAAGTCATCACCATCCCGTTATTGTAAGAAAAGAGAGTGAAGTCTGCGGGAAAGAGGGAAAGAAGAAGAGAGAATGAGCTGTAGAGTGAGAAAGCAGGAGAAAGAGCGAGAGGAAAAGCGCGCGAGAGCTGGTAGGGTATGCAGCAAAGTGAATGCGCACACCTAAATCACGTAGACAGGTGATCCGTGAAATGAATCAAATAATATGATAATGATTAACCCATACATAGAGATGCAGCTAGAGGCAGGGCGTTTCTCAACACCCTTAATAGACATATTCATTACTTCAGGAAGTCACTTCTTATACGACTTGGATGTGGTCCATTGTGTTTTGTGTCCACCACAAAATTCCCTTTGTTCTCTACGCTGGGCAAAGTCGAGGGTCAGCAGCAGTCGATTTATAGTGAATATCTTCGTAATAATCTGACTGGAAGTAGACCGATTGTATCATTTTCCGGTTCTCCAAGCAGCAGCTAAAGACTTTTGCCAGCATTGTATCTACTTCTTCCCCAGCTTCTTTCGTGATTTCAGCTGTAATTCCATCTTCCCCGGGAGCCTTCCCATTCTTCATGGATGTTATTGCCTTTGCCACTTCTTCTCGCAGGGCGCGTGGTGCATCATTGGTGGTTTCTTCTCTCTCCATCTGCTGGATTGTGCCATATGTTCTGTGTTCTTGTTCAAAATTTTCTAGAAGTCTTTATTCCTCTTTATGATCACTGTGCAGACTTGTTTGAGTGCGTCTTCCCAATCATATATCACTGCTTTGTCTTCTTTAAACTTTTATTTATCGTCGATAGAAGGGAAGGAATTTATTTCACCAGCAACAAAGGAAAGCGTTCTTTACAGTAAGGGCAGTTAAAATGTGGAATGCATGGAGACTGTGATGGCAGATACAATAGATTTGTTCAAAAAAAGGTTGGACATCTTTTTAGAAAGGAAAGGTATACAGGGATATATCAAATAAGTATACATGGGAAGGATGTTAATCCGGGGATTAATCCGATTGCCAATTCTTGGAGTCTGGATCAATAAGTAAGTATAGATTTAGGATAAAGTATCTGTTGTCTAGCATAGATTGAATTTGATGGACGTACGTCTTTTTTTCAACCTCATCTACTATGTAACTATGTAACTATTTTTCCCCTTATGAGATATCATTGGACGATGTGTCACTGGGGTTTCTGCTTGCCTTCCTCTGGATCAATATACTGTAAGTACGGATATAGGATAAAGTATCTGTCGTCTAAATTTAGCATAGGTTGAACTTGATGGACGCATGGCTTTTTTCAACCTCATCTACTATGTAACTATGTAACTATGATAGTCTTCCTACCCAGATCGCAGCTACATTTTCATACATCTTCACTTTTACGTTTGCGTATCGCCTAGCGAAGCTCTGTATATTTTTATTCTTACATTTTAGGCTTACTTCAATTCTGGTCATTTTCCTTGGTTTTTTTTTAGCGACTCCGCCATTTTTTCTGCACTTTCAACTACAATCATTATGTTTTTCATAATTGTTTGTTAAAGTATCTCCATGCATCTCAAGCTTTTTAGCTCTAGTTGAAATTCTCTGCCGTTATTCTTGATGTTCTTATGGTTGATTGTTTGGGTCTTCTTTTTAAACAGTTCTTCTTTTTATCTGCCCACGAAGACGTAATTTGCAACAAACAAATCAGTGACCATTTCTTGGTTCAAAACAGTTAAGGACTGTGCAGTCTTCAATCGCATTTTCTTTTGTTAGCTAGGATATAGTCCTTTTCATTCTTCACCCTTTGCATCCATTCCAGGTCCTTCTTCTGTTTGGATTTTTCTTGACGATTGAATTCAAAATGTAGAAGTTTTCGCATTCTGCAAATTCCACCAATCCGTCTCCATGTTCATTCCTGTTACCGTTACCATTCTGATGCGTCATCTTTCTGATGGGCCAAAGCTTTGCCTTGATCACTCCCATAATTATCCTGGAGGTGACAATTTCCTTTGTTATTAAGTTTGTTCAATTCATGGTACTGTAGAAGTCTTCCACATCATTGTCTGTGACGTGATGTTGGGGCATGTACTTGAAGCTTGTATCTTTGCCAATTGAATGATGATTCTGGCTGCCCTTCCCCACGAACTCTCATATTCTACCAAGTTGTTTCTCTATTTCTTGTTGCAATATGAAGCCTTCTCCACGGATTCTTCCATTTCCTGTACCTCTGTAATAGAATAGCTGCTCCTTTGAGCTCAATTAGGTCTTTTGTTTTAACTTCACTAACAATATCCCATTGAATCTTTTCAAGCTTATTTTATAGTTCTTGCAGTCCTGCTTCCCTGGAACATCAGATTGATGTTTAACCTCTGGAAATCCTTAGCACCCACTGCATTCATCCTAAACATGATCAAGCTTGGGGACTATGCAGACTTTGGAGAATGGTGGCCATTGCTTTTTCCCATATGTGGACCAGCTCAAGGCTTTTTGATAGTGTAGGCAAATGTAAAATGTTGAGGACCTCTGGGTCAGACACCTCGTGTTGTTGGTGCAATGCACTTGGGAGGGACTTTGGTCAGAACTGCCAATGGCACCTGATAAAAGTTGTGCCCCAGAATGCATAGCGCGAGTGGGCACGACTTTCATCTTCTTATATATTTTCAAGTGTATATTCACCTGCAGAGTTGCGGCCGCGCTGCACTCTCGGGGTGGTTGGGGAGCGTGTCGGGGATGTGTCCGTCTCGGCCTCATCACTTTGCGTCTGTTCGTTGTCGGATTCTCCCCGAACGGAAATTTCAGAGTCTGTGGGAGAGAACCTGTCAGGTCCTAAGATGCAGTCACAGATCCCCCATGTGACTCCTATGTAACTCTGGGTGCGACACGCCCCTCTCTTACTCTCGTTCCCCTCCCTCTTCCTTTCTCCTCCCCCCCTCACTCCACTCTCTCTCGTTTCCCTTCTGGCCTCTTACTCAGTCTCTGCATCCCGGGCTCCTCCTCTGTCTCTGTTGGAGACTCCTCTCCTTCCCCCACCTTGCTGGAGAAGCTCCCGGACACATAGAGCTTGTTGATGTCCAGGGTAGTCTTACTGTGGGGTGGCGGAGGGGGGCAGCCACTGGGGTATCCATTGGGGGAACCGCTGAGGGCAGCCAAGTCCAGGGTTTTGCCCCCGGTGATGATGGGGATGTTGAGGGACAGTTTGCGCCTGCGGCTCGGGGATGAAGACTTGGTGATGGAGAGTGGAGGAGGGGACGAGAACTTGCGGGTGGCGCGCGGTGACTTGGGGGGCTCTCCATACAGAAGCTTGTTGTTCTGGTTACTGGCAAACAGAAGCTCCAGGGACCTGAGGGGGTGAGAAGAGAGACAGGGGGGTAACAAACTGTGAAGGGGTGATAATTATCAGTACCTGTGAGATATTGTTGTGTATGTTAGAGATATGTGACAGATAGCTCAGTATCTGTGAGAGATACAGTAATTCAGGAGCGGCCAACTCCAGTCCTCAAGGGCCATCAACAGGCCAGCTAGTAGGGATATTCCTGCTTCAGCACAAGTGGCTCAATCAGTGGCTCAGTCATTATGACTGAGCCACCTGTGCTGAAGCAGGGATATCCTGAAAACCTGACCAATTTGTGGCCCTTGAGGACTGGGGTTGGCCACCCCTGTGGTAGCTCAACCTCACAGATAGCCGCCGTGTGCGGTGCTGCTCACCGGGCCGGAATGGCACTGATGGGTTTCCTGTAGATAGCGATGAGTTTGTCCAGCACGATGTCGGCGCAGGTAAAGACCCGATACGAGTGCAGGAACGTGTTAAGGAAGTCGATGCTGAGAAAGCGCAGGTCGGTCAGGCGCTCCAGTAACCGCTCAACGCTCGCGTAGCGGATCTGCAGAACTTTGCACGAGTTCATCGTTTTACTGAACCGGATGTCGACGTCGTCACAGTACAGACTGGTATCCGACCTGCGGGGGTCATGTGATCAAGCAGTCGCATTACACATCATGTGACCACCCGCGGTTACCTCCAAGTCATGTGACCAAGCACTCTTGCATCTCACAGCCCACTCACAGCCCACTCAAAGCCCACTCAAAGCCCACTCAAAGCCCGCCTCCTGATCTTGTTTCTGAGAACAACTCACTTGATCATCTGGGGCACAGAGACCTTAGAATTCTCCTCAAATGCGTTCATCATAAGGCCATTACACCGAATGTTATCCACGCACTGCAGAGCAGAACAAGGATTAGGTGGGGGACAGGGAGGGTGAGAGAGATAAGGAGGGGCAGAGAGCGCGAGAGAGAGCGCGAGAGAGAGCGCGCGAGAGAGAGCGAGAGAGAGCAAGAGAGCGAGAGCGAGAGAGAGAGAGAGCGCGAGAGAGCGCGAGAGAGCGAGCGCGAGAGAGCGAGCGCGAGAGAGCGAGCGCGAGAGAGCGAGCGCGAGAGAGAGAGCGCGAGAGAGAGCGAGCGCGAGAGAGAGAGCGAGCGAGCGAGAGAGAGAGCGAGCGCGAGAGAGAGAGAGCGAGAGAGAGCGAGCGCGAGAGAGAGCGAGCGCGAGAGAGAGCGAGCGCGAGAGAGAGCGAGCGCGAGAGAGAGCGAGCGCGAGAGAGAGCGAGCGCGAGAGAGAGAGAGCGAGAGAGAGAGCGCGAGAGAGAGCACGAGAGAGAGAGCGCGAGAGAGAGAGCGCGAGAGAGAGCGCGAGAGAGAGAGCGCGAGAGAGAGCGCGAGAGAGAGAGCGCGAGTGAGAGAGAGCGCGAGAGAGAGAGAGCGCGAGAGCCCCGGAGCCAGCAAAGCACAATTCGCTGTATTGCTCCCAAATCGTCGATATATGCCATTCAAGTCAATGGCGGTTATCGCTGATTTGGGGGCAATGAAGCAGACCGCGCTTTGCTGATTCCAGGGCAGAGAGAGAGACAGAGGAAGGCAGGAATCAGGACTCACATTCACAGAGGAAAAAACTACATGGAAAAACAGCAGAGAGAGCAATAATGGTCTGCAGGGATACCAGAATGACACAATGATGATGGTAATAACACGATGGTGACAAGATGATGACACGGTGGGGACCTGGCTGATGTCACTGGTCCACGCGGCCTTTTCCTGCCTGGATGACGCCAGCAGAATGACAACGAAGGCTGCAGAGTCTTTGGGTTCCACTGAGATTTTGAAGTCCAAGTGATCCCCATCCTGTGTGGGGGGTCTGTCTGCAAAGAGAGAGCACAGGCGTGTAAGAGAGGGGTCTGTCTGCAAAAAGAGAGCAGGGGTGTAAGAGAGGGGTCTGTCTGCAAAGAGAGAGCAGGCGTGTAAGAGAGGGGTCTGTCTGCAAAACGAGAGCAGGCGTGTAAGAGAGGGGTCTGTCAGCAAAGAGAGCAGGCGTGTAAGAGAGGGGTCTGTCTGCAAAGAGAGAGCAGGTGTGTAAGAGAGGGGTCTGTCTGCAAAGAGAGAGCAGGCGTGTAAGAGAGGGGTCTGTCGGCAAAGAGAGAGAGCAGGCGTGTAAGAGAGGGGTCTGTCTGCAAAGAGAGCAGGCGTGTAAGAGAGGGTCTGTCTGCAAAGAGAGAGCAGGCGTGTAAGAGAGGGAAAAAAACAGAAAAAACACAGCGCACAACGCTCATAGTGTATTAAAAAAAAAGTAATAGTGTATTAATTAAAAAGTAAAAAAAAAAGGTGTAAGAGAGGGGTCTGTCTGCAAAGAGAGAGCAGGCGTGTAAGAGAGGGGTCTGTCTGCAAAGAGAGCAGGCGTGTACGAGAGGGGTCTGTCTGCAAAGAGAGAGCAGGCATGTAAGAGAGGGGAACCGAGAGAAAGGAAGAGAGGGAGTGTGAGAGGATGGGAAAAGGTGAGTTATGGGTTTGGGGTAGATTCATGCTAAGGTTATTGGATAGTAATAGGATATAGAGGGGTCTGAGTAGGGGGCATCTCTCTAAAATTGAAGGGCACAAATCAGAGGGGGCAATAGAGACAGGGGGTTAGGAAGAGTAGGAGTGAGGGTTGAATTGGGGGGGGGGGGGGAGGGAGTACTGACTGTCATCATCATCCTGATCCTCCAGCAGAGTGCAGTCCATAAGCGATATCACCCCATTCTACAAGAGAGACACCCAGGTAGCACAGAGACTCACAGAGGTTATTTCCTTCCCAAGTGTCACCTACGTTGATGCCCTCCCTTCCCCTGGACTTTATATGGGCTCACTGATACCCATAATGCCTCTCCGCCTCTTTTGTTTGTCTGCTGGTGAGGTGCAGTTTCCCTCTGTGCCCCAGCCCACGTGGTCCCTGCCCCGTGGTCAGTACCTTGGTGAGGTGCAGCTTCCCGCCAGAGCTGCGTGTGCAGATTAGGAGGTGTTTGGAAAACAGGAAGCACTGACGCTCTCCTTCCTTCTTCAGGGACAGGGATCCGAGGCGTCCCCTTGTTATCCTACCCTTCTCTGACATGGGAACCTGGATCAGACATCCTGGGGATACCAACCTGACTGTCAGTCTCCAGGACTCAAACCCAAGCCTGTCACCATTACAACCTGAGCCTGGCCTCTTCCCAATTCTCCCCTCTAATCCTGGCCTCTCACACCCTCAAACCATTACTTGTCACCTCCCCCAATCTTGATTTTTCACCCTTGCAAACCCTCTAATCCTGACCTGTCAGCGCCCGTCCCAAGCACCCAATCCTGACCTGTCAGCACCCATCCCAATCCTGACCTGTCAGCACCCGTCCCAATCCTGACCTGTCAGCACCCGTCCCAATCCTGACCCGTCAGCACCCGTCCCAATCCTGACCCGTCAGCACCCGTCCCAATCCTGACCCGTCAGCACCCGTCCCAATCCTGACCCGTCAGCACCCGTCCCAATCCTGACCCGTCAGCACCCGTCCCAATCCTGACCCGTCAGCACCCGTCCCAATCCTGACCCGTCAGCACCCATCCCAATCCTGACCCGTCAGCACCCGTCCCAATCCTGATTCGTCAGCACCTGTCCCAATCCTGACCCCTCAGCACCCGTCCCAATCCTGACCCGTCAGCACCCGTCCCAATCCTGACCCGTCAGCACCCGTCCCAATCCTGACCCGTCAGCACCCGTCCCAATCCTGACCCGTCAGCACCCGTCCCAATCCTGACCCGTCAGCACCCGTCCCAATCCTGATTCGTCAGCACCTGTCCCAATCCTGACCCCTCAGCACCCGTCCCAATCCTGACCCGTCAGCACCCGTCCCAATCCTGACCCATCAGCACCCGTCCCAATCCTGACCCGTCACCTTCCAAACCCGTGTTCTGTGGCCCCACTGGTTTAGCCTCCTTACCTTGTCTCACAAACGTCTGGCTGGTGTCCAGCAAAATCTCACAACCCTCGACTATCATCCGCTCAATAGACAAATTCTTGCGGATATTTTCTGTCTCACTGACCTCATCGTGCATTATCCTGCGGAGAGAACATAGAGAGAGAGGAGGGGACAGAAACAGGTAACATCTGGGATAATATGAGCCACTTTGGTCCATCTTTGATTTGGGTCTTCCCAGGGTTGGTGATGTATGGGAAACCTCAGGACCTTATCTGTAACGATTATATAAATAATACTGGGTGCTGCCTTGAGATAAGATCAAAGCCCCCCTGGCCTCCATTCTTCACCCCCACAGTCTGCACCCCCAACCTCCACGGGTCGTGGTCTCACCGGGACAGCTCCTCCAGCTTGGATTTGGCATATTCCAGGCTGTTGCGCTCGACATGTTCGTGGGGCGTGTGAGCAAGCAGCTCGTGCAAAGTGAGGATGTATCGAGGGATCTAGGAAGGAAAGAGAGCTGTGATCCCGAGTCCTGCCCACCCCGTAACCTGCAGCACTCTGTGGCTGTCTGTCTGCATTACTCGCTGTCTCTCTCACATTATCTCTTACTTTCCCTTCATTTTTGTTCTCCCTTTAACGCCTGTCCCAGCTGCCCGACATTCTTTTAAATGTCCCGTTTTTTTGTGGCTGTCCCAGTTTTGACCATCAGAGCAGGGGGGGGGTCAGCAGAGAGCAGAGAATGCAGAGAGGAGAGCAGGGGGGGGGGGGTCAGCAGAGAGCAGATAATGCAGAGAGGAGAGCAGGGGGGGGGCAGCAGAGAGTGAGAATGCAGAGAGGAGAGCAGGGGGGGCAGCAGAGAGCAGAGAATGCAGGGAGGGAGGAGAGCAGGGGGGGTCAGCAGAGAGCAGAGAATGCAGGGAGGGAGGAGAGCAGGGGGGGGGCAGCAGAGAGCAGAGAATGCAGGGAGGAGAGCAGGGGGGGGGCAGCAGAGAGCAGAGAATGCAGGGAGGAGAGCAGGGGGGGGGCAGCAGAGAGCAGATAATGCAGAGAGGAGAGCAGGGGGGGGGGCAGCAGAGAGTGAGAATGCAGAGAGGAGAGCAGGGGGGGCAGCAGAGAGCAGAGAATGCAGGGAGGGAGGAGAGCAGGGGGGGTCAGCAGAGAGCAGAGAATGCAGGGAGGGAGGAGAGCAGGGGGGGGGCAGCAGAGAGCAGAGAATGCAGGGAGGAGAGCAGGGGGGGGCAGCAGAGAGCAGAGAATGCAGGGAGGAGAGCAGGGGGGGGGGGCAGCAGAGAGCAGAGAATGCAGGGAGGAGAGCAGGGGGGGGGGCAGCAGAGAGCAGAGAATGCAGAGAGGAGAGCAGGGGGGGGGCAGCAGAGAGCAGAGAATGCAGAGAGGAGAGCAGGGGGGGCAGCAGAGAGTGAGAATGCAGAGAGGAGAGCAGGGGGGGGGTCAGCAGAGAGCAGAGAATGCAGGGAGGAGAGCAGGGGGGGGCAGCAGAGAGCAGAGAATGCAGGGAGGAGAGCAGGGGGGGGCAGCAGAGAGCAGAGAATGCAGGGAGGGAGGATAGCAGGGGGGGGGGCAGCAGAGAGCAGAGAATGCAGGGAGGAGAGCAGGGGGGGCAGCAGAGAGCAGAGAATGCAGAGAGGAGAGCAGGGGGGGGCAGCAGAGAGCAGAGAATGCAGAGAGGAGAGCAGGGGGGGGTCAGCAGAGAGCAGAAAATGCAGGGAGGAGAGCAGGGGGGGGCAGCAGAGAGCAGAGAATGCAGGGAGGGAGGAGAGCAGGGGGGGGGGCAGCAGAGAGCAGAGAATGCAGGGAGGAGAGCAGGGGGGGGCAGCAGAGAGCAGAGAATGCAGGGAGGAGAGCAGGGGGGGCAGCAGAGAGCAGAGAATGCAGAGAGGAGAGCAGGGGGGGGGCAGCAGAGAGCAGAGAATGCAGAGAGGAGAGCAGGGGGGGCAGCAGAGAGTGAGAATGCAGAGAGGAGAGCAGGGGGGGGTCAGCAGAGAGCAGAGAATGCAGGGAGGAGAGCAGGGGGGGGCAGCAGAGAGCAGAGAATGCAGGGAGGAGAGCAGGGGGGGCAGCAGAGAGTGAGAATGCAGGGAGGAGAGCAGGGGGGGGTCAGCAGAGAGCAGAGAATGCAGGGAGGAGAGCAGGGGGGGCAGCAGAGAGTGAGAATGCGGGGAGGAGAGCACAGGCCGGGGGCGGGGTCTGAGCTGCAGAGGGTGGGGGCGGGGTTAGCTGCAGAGGGTGTGGGTGGGGTCTGAGCTGCAGAGGGTGGGGGCGGGCTTAGTTGCAGACGGTGGGGGCGGGGTTAGCTGCAGAGGGTGGGGGCGGGGTTAGTTGCAGACGGTGGGGGCGGGGTTAGCTGCAGACGGTGGAGGCGGGGTTAGCTGCAGACGGTGGGGGCGGGGTTAGCTGCAGACGGTGGGGGCGGGGTTAGCTGCAGACGGTGGGGGCGGGGTTAATGACAGCGGATCCCTAGCAGTGAGACCGTGAGAGCTTCCGGTGTCTGCTGCCAGGGCTCAAGATGGCTTCCCCCCCACTCATGTTCCACAGTGACAGGTAAGGTCCAGAATGCGTACACACAAACACACACAGCATGGGGGGAGAGAGAGACACACACAGACAGCATGAAGAGAGAGAGAGAGACAGCATGGAGAGAGAGACAGCATGGAGAGAGAGAGAGAGAGAGCGCATGAGGAGAGAGCATGGGGAGAGAGGGAGAGAGACAGCATGGGGAGAGAGATAGACATACACAGCATGTGGAGAGAGAGAGAGACAGTATGGGGAGAGAGAGAGACAGCATGGGGGAGAGAGAGAGCGAGCAGAGAGAGAGAGAAACACAGACAGACAGCATGGGGGGAGAGAGAGAGAGCATGGGGAGAGAGAGAGAGCATGGGGAGAGAGAGAGACAGCATGGGGGAGAGAGAGAGAGCGAGCATAGAGAGAGAGACACAGACAGACAGCATGGGGGGGGGGAGAGAGAAAGAGAGAGAGAGAGAGACAGCATGGGGAGATAGATAGATAGATAGATGGATAGATGGATAGATGGATAGATAGGATAGATAGGATTGATAGTCACACAGCATGGGGAAAGAGAGATAGAGACACACAGCATGGGGAGAGAGAGATAGACACACAGCATGCGGAGAGAGACAGCATGGGGAGAGAGAGAGACAGCATGGGGAGAGAGAGACAGCATGGAGAGAGAGAGAGAGAGAGAGGCACAGCATGGAAAGAGAGCAAGAGAGACAGCACGGGGAGAGAGATAGCATGGGGAGAGAGTGAGTGAGACAGCATGGGGAGAGAGAGAGACATCATGGGGGGGAGAGAGAGAGGCACAGCATGGAGAGCAAGAGAGACAGCATGGGGAGAGAGAGAGTGAGACAGACACAGCATGAGGAGAGAGACAGCATGGAGAGAGAGAGACAGCATGGGGAGAGAGAGTTAGACACACAGCATGGGGAGAGAGAGGGGAGACACACACAGCATGTGGAGAGAGAGAGAGAGAGACAGCATGGGGAGAAAGAGAGAGAGAGAGAGAGACAGCATGGGGAGAGAGAGAGAGACACACACAGCATGGGGAGAGAGAGAGAGAGACACACAAACAGCATGGGGAGAGAGAGAGAGAGAGAGAGAGAGAGAGACAGCATGGGGAGAGAGAGAGAGAGCATGGGGGGAGGGAGAGAGAGAGACAGCATGTGGGGGGAGAGAGAGAGAGAGAGAGAGACAGCATGTGGAGAGACACACAGCATGTGAAGAGAGAGAGATACACACACAGCATGGGGAGAGAGACAGCATGGGGGGAGAGAGAGAGAGCATGGGGGGGGAGAGAGAGACAGCATGTGAGGGAGAGAGAGACAGCATGTGGAGAGACACACAGCATGTGGAGAGAGAGAGATACACACAGCATGTGGAGAGAGAGAGACAGCAAGAGGAGAGAGAGACAGACAGCATGGGGGGGGAGAGACACACACAGCATGGGGAGAGAGAGACACAGCATGGGGGGAGAGAGAGACAGCATGGGGATAGAGAGAAAATGGGGGGAGAGAGAGAGAATGGGGGGAGAGAGAGAAACACAGAGAATGGGAAGGGTGGAACAAGAATGGAGGGATGGGTGGAACGAGAATGGGGTGAGTGTGTGAGGATGGGGGACAGAGAGGGGCGGAGAGACAAAGGAGACAAAGCGCAGTTGGTGATGTCATTTGTTTTATAAATATATATTTTTAATTTGTCTCGGTTTTTACTGTTGTAAATTTGGTCACCCTACCCCCTCTCTTGTCTTTCCACCCTCCCTTGCCTTTCTACCCCCCTCTCTTTGCCATTCTACCCCCTTATCTTGCCTTTCTACCCCCCTCCCCACCCTCGCCTTTCCACTCCCCTCCCCACCCTCGCCTTTCCACCCCCCTCCCCACCCTCGCCTTTCCACCCCCATCCCCATGCCTTTCCACTCTCCTCTCCACGCCCCCTCCCCTCAAATTTCCAGCCCTCCTCCCTTCCTCTTGCCTTTCCACCCCCCTCCTCTCGCCTTTCGACCCTCCCTCTCTCATGCCCTTTCACTCTCTCTCGTCCCTTTTTATCACTCCCTCTCTCAACCTCATGTTGTGACACTCCTCTCTCCATGCCCCACTCTCACTTTTCCCCGCCCACCCCTCCCCCCTCCCCGCCCACCTCTCCCCCCTCCCCGCCCAGCCCTCCCCGCTGGTGACCTGGAACATGGGGTAGGTGAGAAAGGTCTCCAGTGTGCGCTCCTCACAGTCCGGTTTGGCCTCGTACTGTTTCAGTAGTTTGTCGAAGTCCCGGTTCTGTTTGCAGTGGGCCAGTATCTGCAGACTGTACTGATGGTTCCGCACAAACTCCTGATAAATGTTCAACATTGGCAGCAGTATGTCAAACAGGTCAGCTGCGGAGAGAGACAGGCTGAGTCCTGGGGCACAGGGCCACAGAGGGTGACAAACATGGTGACAGGGACATAGAGAGAAGGACATGGTGACAGAGACACACATGACACAATCTCACCCAGCACCAATGTGGGCCAGCTGGAGATTCGAGCCTTCAGCCCCTGGTAAAAGATCTGGTGCAAAAACATGATGGTTTCACTGGAAAAGACACAAAACAAAAGGTGGGTAACGTCTCTGCGTAGCCATCTGTCCCTGTGCCCCCCATGTGTCCTGCATGCTCCCTGTGTGTTTCAGTGGTCTGCAGAGCATACCATCCCCTCTGGTACATCTGCAGAGCGTCCCATCCCCGCTGGTACATCTTCAGAGCATCCCACCCTGTCTTGTACATCTGCAGAGCATCCCACCCCATCTGGTACATGAGAAGAGCGTCCCACCCCCTCTGGTACATCTACAGAGTGTCCCATCCCCTCTGGTACATGAGCAGAGCGTCCTACCCCCTGTGGTACATGAGCAGAGCATCCCACCCCCTCTAGTACATGAGCAGAGCGTCCCACCCCCTCTAGTACATGAGCAGAGCGTATCACCCCATCTGGTACATCTGCAGAGCATCCCACCCCCTCTGGTACATGAGCAGAGCGTCCCACCCTCTCTGGTACATGAGCAGAGTGTCCCACCCCCTCTGGTACATGAGCAGAGCGCCCCACCCCTTCTGGTACATAAGCAGAGCGTCCCACCCCCTCTGGTACATGAGCAGAGCGTCCCACCCCCTCTGGTACACGAGCAGAGCGTCCCACCCCCGCTGGTACACGAGCAGAGCGTCCCACCCCCTCTGGTACACGAGCAGAGCGTCCCACCCCCTCTGGTACATGAGCAGAGCGTCCCACCCCCTCTGGTACATGAGCAGAGCGTCCCACCCCCTCTGGTACATGAGCAGAGCGTCCCACCCCCTCTGGTACATGAGCAGAGCGTCCCACCCCCTCTGGTACATGAGCAGAGCGTCCCACCCCCTCTGGTACATGAGCAGAGCGTCCCACCCCCTCTGGTACATGAGCAGAGCGTCCCACCCCCTCTGGTACATCAGCAGAGCGTCCCACCCCCTCTGGTACATGAGCAGAGCATCCCACCACCTCTGGTACATGAGCAGAGCGCCCCACCCCCTCTGGTACATGAGCAGAGCGCCCCACCCCCTCTGGTACATGAGCAGAGCGTCCCACCCCCTCTGGTACATGAGCAGAGCATCCTACCCCCTCTGGTACATGAGCAGAGCGTCCCACCCCCGCTGGTACATGAGCAGAGTGCCCCACCCCCTCTGGTACATGAGCAGAGCGTCCCACCCCCTCTGGTACATGAGCAGAGCGTCCTACCCCCTCTGGTACATGAGCAGAGCATGCCTTAGACTTGTCACCTGTTGAGGAAGATGCTGCTGACATCATCGTGTGTGATTGATGGTTTCTTGGAGCTGGCCGCCATGCGCAGCGGTCGCAAGAAACTGTTCACCAGAATATGGAGCTGCTGCACGTACTCGGCCTCAGCCTCCAGCATGCTGAACACCACCTGGTTTCTCTTGCGCATACTGTCCGCGTGCGGAGACCGCGAGTAATCCTGAATGATGCTCTTCCACTTCCTACGGCACAGCCAGCCACGCAGGAAGCTCTGCACCTGGAGGCAAAAGGTCAGTAAGAAAGGTAAGAGGTCAGGATGAGAGGTCAATATGAATTGAAAGGCCATGGGCAGTGCGAGGTCAGGGTGCGAGGTCAGGGTGCGAGGTCAGGGTGCGAGGTCAGAGTGCGAGGTCAGGGTGCGAGGTCAGGGTGCGAGGTCAGGGTGCGAGGTCAGGGTGCGAGGTCAGGGTGCGAGGTCAGAGTGCGAGGACAGGGTGCGAGGTCAGGGTGCGAGGTCAGGGTGCGAGGTCAGGGTGCGAGGTCAGGGTGCGAGGTCAGGGTGCACCTCCTTCACCTTCTTGATTTTCTTGATGTCGGTGTCCTCGTCTGAGGCAGGGCTCTGTGTTGATTGGACCCGCTCGGTATCTTTCACCAATGATGCAATCTATGAAAAGGCATCAGACAGCGATGAGCTCTCAGCCACATGAGGCCTACCCCACATCTCATCCTGTCCTAGGTTATTACCCCCAAAAGATAGAGAACAGAGATTACACACAGACACCACTAGGGTTAAAGACCGTCACCAACACATTGGGAGTTCCTAGTTTCAGAGTCTCCCTGTTTTGTGGGTTTGTTTGTCTCAGGGTCTTTCTTTGTTTTCAAGAACTCTGTGTCACGGGGGGGGGGGTCTCTCCCTGTCTCGTTGGTGGGGGGGGGGGTTGGTCTCCCTGCCCTGGTGGGGGGCGAGGGGTGTCTGTCTCGGTGTGGGGGGGGGGGGGGTCTGTCTCGGTGGGAGTTTGGGGTCTCCCTGTCTCTGTGGGGGGGGGTCTCCCTGTCTCTGTGGGGGGGGGGGGTCACCCTGTCTGTGGGGGAGGGGGTCTCCCTGTCTCTGTGGGGCTCTCCCTGTCTCTGTGGGAGGGGGGGGGTCTCTCCCTGTCTCGTGGGAGAGGGGGGTCTCCCTGCCCTGGTGGGCGGAGGTGTCTGTCTCGGTGTGGGGGGGTCCCTCCCGGGGGGGTCCCTCGGGGGGTCCCTCCCTCTCTCGTTGGTGGGGGGGGGGGGTTGGTCTCCCTGCCCCGGTTTGTGGGTCTCCCTGCCCCGATGGGCGGTGGGGTCTGTCTCGTGGGGGAGGTCCGTCTCGGTGGGAGGGGGGGGTCTCCCTGTCTCGGTATGGGGGGTCTCCCTGTCTCTGTGGGGGGGTCTCCCTGTCTCTGTGGGGGGGTTCCAGTGTCCTAAAATGTGAGCAGGAGGAGATGCAGTCATGTGCAGAGCAGACGTCACAGTCCCATCTCTCAGGTAAAATCCCCACAGACCCCCCACATTGCTGAACACAGATGCTTCTTCCTTTGCTCTGTCAGTCAGGCTAATGGGACAGGGCTGTGCAGATCCCTCCGGGAAGAGAGAGGTTAATGTGCTGCTGATTAGAAATAGCTTAACAATAGCGGAAAATCTTCAGTTCATAAATATTCAGATCCTTTAATATCAAATCATTCTCATTAACACATCAAAGAGTCAGCTGCTGTAACAAAAACATCACATCTCTCTGACACCCACTAACCTCTCCCCACCCCCTTACCTCCCAACACATACACGCGTGTCTCATTCCTGGGGAGCGAGCAGCTATCATTAATGTGACAGATCTGATAAGATCCCTTCATATAAAAAGGGGAGCCCCATTCCACGGGAGAGAGAGAGGACCTATAACTGCAGAGAAGCCGACGGTTTGATTCTTTACCTAAACAGTGTTTATACTCCTGTTGACTCTGGGCTCAAAAGCTTATACTTGACTTTGATTGTACATATAGTTTGATTACTGGGTGCTGCTCTGGTGGTTGGGGATACAGGGTTAAGGGAAGTACCTTGTGGTCCCTATGGACCTGAGGGAACGGGCATCTCCCCGAAACGTTGCCCCCCTGATTACCCTCCCCCCTATATCTTGTTTTTTGTCTCCCCCACTCCCTGTCCCTGTTTTCCTTGTCCCTCACCACCTCTGCGAAGGGTCTATTATCATTTACCCGCGTGTGCTACATCACTCCAAGTTTATTTTGTATTATCTTGTGCTTGCATTTATTCAGTTACTTTTTGGCTGATACCCTGTTTTGAGCATTTTTCCCGTAGTCCGTGAGTGCTGGAACTCTAGTTGATATTTTGATATTAACATGACAGATCTGATAAGATCCCTTCATAAAAAAAGGGGGGAATATTTCTGTTGTGGGTTGGAGGGTTAGTATGGGCAGAAGAAACAGGCTAAAGGAGGGGACACGTTTAGGGAGGCAACATGTTAGGGGAAAGAGGCAACACGCTCAGGTTCTCTTACGATAAAACCTAACCGTATAACTAGGCATATGTTGGATTGTGCTTGCTCTGGATGGGTTGTACATAGTACGGGATTTATCTAGTGGATTATGCTGGGCTGTACATTATTTGGGGTCACTCAGATTATTGAGGGGAATTCTGTGTTGTGAATTATTTGTGGTTATTTGGGGTCCCTCTGTCCTGTGTGTTATTGGGGTCCATCTGGACTGTGTATTTTTGGGGGTCCCCTCTGGAATCATTGGGGTACCTTTAGACTGTGTATTATTAGGGTCCCTCTTGGCTCTGACCTCAGATTTCAGACGTTCCACCTCCACCTCTCCGTCCTCTATCTGATGTCTCAGCTGCTTCGCCACCGTCTTCTCGGTATCCACAATCTGCAGTAAATGCAGATACTTCTGCATCAGAGCCTCGTGCTCCGTCACCAGTGTTTTGTAGCTGAGAGAGGAGGGATGGGTCAGTGATGACAGTAAGCTACTAAAGGCATTGTGGGCAGGTTCTGGATGCAGTGACTGTGGTCTGAACATGGAGAGCAAGGTCTGGGTGCAGTGAGTAGGAGTCTGAATGCAGTGTGAGAGATCTGGACACAGTGGATGTGGTCTGGGTGCAGTGGACGCATCCAGTAGGGGTACATTAGATGCGGTCTGGACACGCTGTGTGTGGTCTGCAGCCCTGTCAAGTCAGAGGACCGCGTTTCACGCAGAATGACAGTACTGAAAAGACCCTAGGACACAGTCCTAACTCGCCCCCAAAAATCATTGCCCCACCCCAACATCATTGGCCCCACATCCAAACATCATAACCCCACCCTCTAACATTATTGTCCCATCCTCTGTCATTACATCACACCGGAAGACGCTCCTCTCCTCCAGAGAGGCATGGATCCCCTGCTCCGGAAGTGAGGAGGGTCTCATGCTCTGGAGTGTGGGACCCTTGACAATTCCAGGTCTAAGTGCAGTGGGCAGGGTGTGGACGTAGTGGACGCAGTCCAGACATGGTTGGCAAGGTCTGGGTGCAGTGGGCTGGAACTGGACGCGGCGGGCATTGTACCTGGCTCGGGTTATGGCCGTCACCCACTCATCACAGTCCTTGGGGTCCTCCGTCCGCAGCTCCAGTGGTTTCTGATTCTCATGGTTAAAGTTGATGATAAAATAATACTAAGAAAAAAGGGTGATATGAGAACAGAGAATACACATAGGACACACACACACACACACACAAGATACACATAGGATACACACAGGACACATGGCATGCACACACAAACAGGAGTCATACATAGGACAAACACAATAGACACCGGACTCATACATTGGACACACAGGCTACACATAGATGACACATACACAGGATACATGACACAAAGGATATATACATAGGGCACATACATAGGACACATACAGAATACACAGACTAGATACACACAAAGTATGAACAGACAGGACACGGACACACACAGATACACCCATGCTACACACACAACAAACACATAGGATGCACACAAACTGCACATATACACCCAGTATCTACATAAATACTGCATATACAGGCACAGGATACACACAATGTACAGGTACACAAGGAATACAGGCAGACACTGCACAAAGACACAAGATATACAACCAACATACATAGAATACATACACACACTGCACATAAGTACAAAACACACACAGCACAAACACTGCAGTGCACACAGCACATTAACAAACACAGTATTACACTACACAGATACAGAACAAACACAATAACACTGTGCAACACTACTCCCTCAATGACACAAACAGTACATAACAGGAATTACACACACTACACAGAGAAAATCAATATGCAGTCCTCAGTCACACAATGTGTAGTTGGTTACTGCCTGGATCAATCGACTACTCAATGAATTTCCCACAGCACAGGGCGAACCCCAATATTCCCCAACACTAACCCTATTTTTCGTCATTAACATGCTCTAACACTACTATTCCCCAACATTAACATGCTCTAACCCTATTATTCCCCAACACTAACATGCTCTAACACTACTATTCCCAAACATTAACATGCTCTAACCCTACTACTCCCCAACACTAACATGCTCTAACCCTACTACTCCACAACATTAACATGCTCTAACCCTACTATTCCCCAACATTAACATGCTTTAACCCTACTATTCCCCAACACTAACATACTCTAACCCTACTATTCCCCAACATTAATATACTCTAACCCTATTATTCTCCAGCATAAAAATGCTCTAACACTACTATTCCCAAATATTAACATGTTCTAACCCTATTATTCTCCAGCATAAAAATGCTCTAACACTACTATTCCCCAACATTAACATGTTCTAACCCTATTATTCTCCAGCATAAAAATGCTCTAACACTACTATTCCCCAACATTAACATGCTCTAACCCTACTATTCCCCAACACTAACAAACTCTAACCCTACTATTCCCCAACACTAACAAACTCTAACCCTACTATTCCCCAACATTAACATACTCTAACCCTACTATTCCCCAACACTAACATACTCTAACCCTACTATTCCCCAACATTAACATACTCTAACCCTATTATTCTCCAGCATAAAAATGCTCTAATACTACTAGTCCCCAACACTAACATAGTCTAACCTTACTATTTCCAAACACTAACATGCTCTAACACTATTATTCCCAAACATTAACATGCTCTAAACCTACTATTCCCCAACACTAACATGCTCTAACCCTATTATTCCCCAACATTAACATGCTCCAACCCTATTATTCCCCAACATTAACATGCTCTAACACTACTATTCCCCAACACTAACATGCTCTAACCCTACTATTCCCAAACATTAACATACTCCAACCCTACTACTCCCCAACATTAACATGCTCTAACTCTACTATTCCCAAAAATTAACATGCTCTAACCCTACTATTCCCAAACATTAACATGCTATAACCCTACTATTCCCAAACATTAACATGCTCTAACCCTACTACGCCAACATTAACATGCTCTAACTCTACTATTCCCAAACACTAACATACTCCAACCCTACTATTCCCAAACATTAACATGCTCTAACCCTACTATTCCCCAACATTAACATGCTCTAATCCTACTACTCCCCAACATTAACATGCTCTATCCATACTATTCCTCAACATTAACATGCTCTAACCCTACTACTTCCCAACATTAATATGCTCTAACCCTATTTTTCCCAAACATTAACATGCTCTAACCCTATTATTCCCGAACATTAACATGCTCTAACCCTACTATTCCCCAACACTAACATGCTCTAACCCTATTATTCCCCCAACATTAACATGCTCTAACCCAGGGGAGCGCAAACTTTTTGTGCTGCGCCCCCCTGTCTCTCTGCCCCCGGCTCTCGCGCCCCCTGCCTTCCTTCATACGCGTCAGATGACGCTGCGTGGGCGTGTGACGTCAGGTCACATGGTGCCGCGGCGTCTATTGACGCCGCGTTGCCATGGCGACGCAACACAGACGGCTGAATCCCGGTAAGTAAACAGTTGCAGGGGCCTCACGCGATCCCCCGGCATTTAATTTAAATGCCTGGGGGAAGAGCGCGGGGCCTCTGCAACTGCCCGCGCCCCCCCAGCACAATCTCCCGCCCCCCCTGGGGGTCGCGCCCCCCACTTTGCGCACCGCTGCTCTAACCCTATTATTCCCCAACATTAACATGCTTTACCCCTACTATTCCCCAACATTAACATGCTCTACCCCTACTATTCCCCAACATTAACATGCTCTAACCCTACTATTCTCAAACATTAACATGCTTTACCCCTACTATTCCCCAACATTAACATGCTCTACCCCTACTATTCCCCAACTTTAACATGCTCTAACCCTACTAATTCCCAACATTAATATGCTCTACCCCTACTATTCCCCAACATTAACATGCTCTACCCCTACTATTCCCCAACATTAACATGCTCTAACCCTACTAATTCCCAACATTAACATGCTCTAACCCTACTACTCCCAAACATTAACATGCTCTAACCCTACTAAGCCAATAACTACCCATATGCCGCAATGTATCAGTAACACTATAATTAAACATTTTAGTCCACAGGACAATAAGAAATTGCATATACTCGGTGTAGGTACCGGCTAAACGTAGGTTACCGTGACGAGGTTGGCAGGCTTGAATCATGTTTTGATCAAAAGATGCCACCAAATGTCTCTTGTGTTACAAAGACTTAGGTCCTAAATGTAAACAGGTCACTAGTATATTTTAGCCCAACTTGGTAGGAGTGCAGGATTTGTTCCTTTGTTTTCCATACAGTATATGTGAGGCCGATCCTTTTACCAGCAGGGAGGAGCGTGATAATATGTACAGTCTTCCACAAATGTTAGGCCAATTCTTTTCCTTGCTGCATACTCCATAAGGGCATTTCATTGTAGTGTTACTGATACATTGTGTCATAGGGCTAGGTTATTGGCTCACCTTAGAGCAGATCCGTGGAGGTGTATGGCTCCTCCCTTCAGGACAGAGCCCCTATCAATTCTCCAATTAGCATAATGGTTTTATACACCTCATTGTCAGTCTACACATCACCCTCCACTGAAGAGTAGGCGAGTGTCAATGGCTGGCAGAAAGAAGAGATATGTGTACGTTTTAATATTTCGCATTCCGGTATTTGTGCACCCACAGCTTTCCTTTATAATAAGGGAACTTTGTTACTGGCTTTGGCCAGCTTTTAATTGCACTAAATCACAAAAGCATATGCTTCATTTATTTAACCCCTACAGGGCACTTTCACATATTTCACAACATTTTAGTCCACAGGACAATAAGAAATTGCATATACTCGGTGTAGGTACCGGCTAAACGGAGGTTACCGTGACGAGGTTGGCAGGCTAGAATCATGTTTTGATCAAAAGATGCCACCAAATGTCTCATTTGTTACACAGACTTGGGTCCTAAATGTAAATATGTCACTACTATCTTTTAGCCCAACTTGGTAGGAGCGCAGGATCTGTTGTTTTCCATAGTTATTAGTACCCTGCAGACTGGTTGGAAGGAGAGAATATACCCTGAATACACAAACTACCCCTAAAGCGTTGTAACTCTGAATAAAGCCTAATTAGGTCACTGCATCTACACCTGTACTTATCACTCCTCTATTACAGGGCCCATCACTCTAGAACTGTCCTGTGCCTATCACTCCTCTATAACAGGGACCCCTCACTCTAGAACTGTCCTGTACCGATCACTCTTCTATTACAGGACCCCTCAACCAATAACTGCCCTCTACCTATCATTCCTCTATTACAAGACCCATCACCCTATAACTGTCCTGTAACTATCACTCCTCTATTACAGGGCCCCTCACCCTATAATCCTCCTGTACCTATCACTCCTCTATTACAGGACCCCTCACCCTATAACTGTCCTGTACCAAGCAATCCTCTATTACAGAACCCAGCACCCTGTAACTATCACTCCTATTACAGGACCCCTCACCCTATAACTGTCTTCTACCTATCACTCCTCTTATAGGACCCCATACCCGTCCTGTACCTATCTCTCCTCTATTACATGACCCCTCACCCTATAACTGTATTCTACCTATCACTCCTCTTATAGGACCCCATGCCCGTCCTGTACCTATCTCTCCTCTATTACATGACCCCCCACCCTATAAAACTGTCCTGTACCTATCATTCCTCTTACAGGACCCCTCACCCTATAATCTTCCTGTACCTATCACTCCACTTACAGGACCCCTCACCCTATAACTGTCTGTACCTATCACTCCTCTATTACAGGGACCCCTCACCCTAGAACTGTCCTGTACCCATCACTCCTCTATTCCAGGACCCCTCACCCTAGAACTGTCCTGTACCTATCACTCCTCTATTAAAGGACCCCTCAACCTAGAACTGTCTTGTACCTATCCCTCCTCTATTACAGGGACCCCTCACCCTATAACTGTCCTGTACCTATCACTCCACTTACAGGACCCCTCACCCTATAACTGTCCTGTACCAATCAATCCTCTATTACAGAACCCAGCACCCAATAACTGTCCTGTAACAATCACTCCTCTATTACAGGACCCCTCACCCTATAACTGTCTTCTCCCTATCAATCCTCTTACAGGACCCCATACCCGTCCTGTACCTATCTCTCCTCTATTACATGACCCCTCACCCTATAAAACTGTCCTGTACCTATCATTCCTCTTACAGGACCCCTCACCCTATAATCCTCCTGTACCTATCACTCCACTTACAGGACCCCTCACCCTATAACTGTCTGTACCTACCACTCCTCTATTACAGGACCCCTCACCCTATAACTGTCTTCTACCTATCACTCCTCTTACAGGACCTCATACCCGTCCTGTACCTATCTCTCCTCTATTACATGACCCCTCACCCTATAAAACTGTCCTGTACCTATCATTCCTCTTACAGGACCCCTCACCCTATAATCCTCCTGTACCTATCACTCCACTTACAGGACCCCTCACCCTATAACTGTCTGTACCTATCACTCCTCTATTACATGACCCCTCACCCTATAAAACTGTCCTGTACCTATCATTCCTCTTACAGGACCCCTCACCCTATAATCCTCCTGTACCTATCACTCCTCTATTACAGGACCCCTCCCCCTATAACTGTCCTGTACCCATCATTCCTCTATTACAGGACCCCTCACCCTATAACTGTACTTTATACTCCTCTATTACAGGACCCCTCCCCCTATAACTGTTCTGTACCCATCATTCCTCTATTACAGTACACCACACCCTATAACTGTACTTCTCCCTCACCCTATAAATGTCCTGCACCCAACCCTCCTCTATTACAGGACCCCTCCCCCTATAAGGTTACTGTATCTAGCCTCTTATAGATCAATTTTTCAGAGAATAGTTTCATACAGTTCCGGATGATAGGTTTTAGGTGGCAAGTGGTCACCTATATCAGCTGATACCTCACCTTCGTTGTATACAGTATATCAGTCCAGTTTCATCATTGCCCAGCTGATGGAGCTCTGACCCTGCTCTGGAAGCCCCAAAATTCCGGACTGATTTAAAGATTGAAATATCATCTCTCATTAAGGATTAGGGGCTGTGGGCATTTAATGTATAAACAATGAGGAGACAGGGAGAAAGAGAGAGAAAGAGAGAGAAAGAGAGAGAGAGAGAGAGAGAGAGAGAGAGAGAGAGAGAGAGAGAGAGAGAGAGAGAAAAAGAGAGTGAGACAGACAGAAAGAGGGAAAGAGAGAGAATTTCTTATCTCTATATATGTTTGTGTGCAGATTTATGTAAGCTCTGTACACATGATAAAATCGCGTCACACACCATGACATCACACAACACACACTGCACACACCATGACATCACATGCCACACTGTATAAAGCATGTCCTCATCAAAGAACATGTCACACACCATGACATCACACTATGCATATCTGTATTTCCAAACTGAGCTCACTTACATTCACTACTAGTGTCTGATATAAATTAACACAGATTTCCTCCTGCTTCCCCCCCCATACCTCCAGCGTCCCGCCCCCCCATACCTCCAGCATCCATCTTGTATTCTTTATAGAGGAGCTGAGTAATTATATTAATAATAGGCAAGGTCAAGAGATACAAAGCCCCCTGTCATTATACGACCCCCAGACTCACCTGCTCTCCTCCCTGTATATATTCCCCCTCCCCAGTATATACCTGCTCTGGTTTCAGTATATATACTGTATGTACGTCCCCAGTATATACCTGCTCTGCTCCTTGCATCTTCCCCCCCCCCCTGTTATATAACTGATCTCCCCTCTGCATATCCCCCCCCCCCTCCCCGGTATATACCTGATCTCCTTCCTGTATACCCCCCCCTGTTATATACCTGCTCTCCTTCCTGTATATCCCCCCCGTTATATACCTGCTCTCCTTCCTGTATATCCCCCCCTGTTATATACCTGCTCTCCTCCCTGTATATATCCCCCCTGTTATATACCTGCTTTCCCCCTTATACACCCCCCGTATATACCTGCTCTCCCCCTGTATATACCTGCACTCCCCTCTGTAACCCCCCCCGTATATGTCTGCTCTCCCTACTGTATATCTTCCCCCCCCCCATATATAACTGCTCTCCCCCCCCCCGAACATACCTGCTCTCTCACCCCCCCCCCCCCCCATCCCCGGTATATACCTGCTCTCTCCCCTCCCCTCGTATATACCTGCACTCCCCCTTGTATGCCCCCCCCACCCGGTATATACCTGCACTCCCCCTTGTATCCCCCCCCCCGGTATATACCTGCTTGTCCGGGGCCCCTGCCTTGCCCCCCGGGCCCCGCTCGCAGCTGCTCCCCTCCAGCAGGTACAGCCCGCACGGGCGGCCGCTCGTCTCGCTCTCGAAGCAGAAGAGGAGATTGTGGAGCAGAGAGAAGCCCCGGCTCTGCCAGCGGCTGTTATCCGAGCTGCGGGTGCTCAGGGCGCCCCTGCGGGTCCCGTCCCTCCGGGCGAGCTGCCCCAGGTGCACGGCGTGAGCCTCGTTCCACCGGAGCCGCTGCATCGTGTGCCTCCGAGCCCCGCCCCCGGCGCAGCCGCCCCCGCTCCCCCGGCACCCCGTCCCCTCCCTCCCGGTGCCCGCCCCCGGTTCCCGCTCCGCCTCCTTTCACCCTCCCCTCCCTCCCGGTTCCCGTCCCCGGTGCCAGTGCCCCGCCCCCGGCACAGTCGCCACCTCCCTGCCGGTGCCCCCTCCGCCCTCTCCCTCCCGGTGCACGCTCCGCCCCCTCTCTCTCCCGGTGCCCCCCCCTCCCTCTCTCTCCCGGTGCCCCCCCCTCTCTCTTTGCCGGTGCCCCCCCCTCTCTCTCCCGGTGCCCCCCCCTCCCCCTCTCTTTCTCCCGGTGCCCCCGCAGTGCCCCCCCCCCCCTCTCTCTCTCTCCCGGTGCCCCCCCCCCTCTCTCTCCCGGTGCCCCCTCTCTCTCTCTCGGTGCCCGCAGCTCCCCCCCCCCCCCCTCTATCTCACCCGGTGCCCTCAGCTCCCCCCCCTCTCTCTCACCCGGTGCCCGCAGCTCCCCCCCCCTCTCTCTCACCCGGTGCCCGCAGCTCCCCCCCCCTCTCTCTCTCACCCGGTGCCCGCAGCTCCCCCCTCCCTCCCACTTTGGGCGCTGAGTCTCCGGAGCCGAGGACGGACAGGTCACGTGACGCCGCTCGGGAAGCAGCAGATTCAGCACCACGGACAGAGCCCAACTCATGGAGGGGGAGAGAGTAACATGCACGGGAAGGGGGGGAAGTAACATGCACGGGAAGGGGGGGGGGTGGGGGAAGTAACATGCACGGGAAGGGGGGGGGGGTGGGGGAAGTAACATGCACGGTGGGAAAGAGTAACATGCACGGGGGGGGAGTAACATGCACGGGGGGGGGAGTAACATGCACGGGGGGGGGTAACATGCACGGGGGGGGGAGTAACATGCACGGGGGGGGGGAGAGAGAGTAACATGCACGTTGGGGGAGATATACATGCACCGGGGGAAAGAGTAACATGCACGAGGGGGAGAGAGTAACATGCATGGGGGGAGAGAGTAACATGCACGGGGGGTAGTAACATGCACGGGAAGGGGTGGGGGGAGAAGTAACATGCACGGTGGGAAAGAGTAACATGCACGGGGGGGGGGGGGGGTAACATGCACGGGGGGGGAGGGGGAGATGCGTAACATGCATGGGGGGGGAGAGAGTAACATGCACGGGGGGGAGTAACATGCACGGGAAGGGGTGGGGGGAGAAGTAACATGCACGGTGGGAAAGAGTAACATGCACGGGGGGAGGGTAACATGCACGGGGGGGAAATATACATGCACAGGGGAGAGAGTAACATGCACGAGGGGGAGAAAGTAACATGCATGGGGGGAGAGAGTAACATGCACGAGGGAAGAGTAACATGCATGGGGGGAAGACTAACATGCGCTGGGGGGAGAGAGTAACATGAGGTGGGGAAGAGTAACATGAGGTGGGGGGAGAGAGTACCATGCACGGGGGGAGGGGGAGATGAGTAACATGCATGGGGGGAGAGTAAGATGCAAGGAACATGCACTGGGGAGAGTAACATGCACGGAGGGCAGAGAGAGTATCATACACGGGGGGGAGAGTTACATACACGGGGGGAGAGTTACATACACGGGGGGAGAGTTACATGCACAGGATGGAGAGTAACATGCACCGGGGGAGAGAGAGAGAGTAACATGCACCTGGCAGAGGGAGAGAGTAACATGCACCGGGGAGAGGGAGAGAGTAACATGGAGAGAGGGAGAGTAAGATGCACGGGGGGAGGGAGAGAGTAGCATGAGCAGTGAGAGAGATGGAGGGAGACAGGGGGTGAAAGCATTTGGGGGGGGGGGGGGTAAGGAGAGAGAGGGAATTAAGGAGGTAGCCACGAGGCTCAGGAACGAGAAGGTGAGAGGACAGGGGCAGGAAGGTGAGAGGCTCAGGGGCAGGAAGGTAGAAGGCAGGGGCATGAAGGTGAGGGCAGGGGCAGGCAGTTGAGATGGCAGGGGCAGGAAGGTGAGAGGGAAAGGGCAGGACGGTGAGATGCTCAAAGGCAGGAAGGTGATATGCTCATGGGCAGGAAGGTGAGTAGCTCAGGGCAGGAAGGTGAGAGGGCAGGGGCAGGAAGGTGATAGGGCAGGGGCAAAACAGGTAATAGTTTTCCCTTGATTGACCAGTTTCCCTCTATGAGGTCCTTTGGTGCACAGATACACACTGATACTGTATGTGATGTGAAAGATAGACCTGTGTTTGGGGTGTTTAGAGTACTGATTCTGTCCTCCCTGCTGATGCTAATTATTTGCACCAGATTTCCTGCCTATAAATATCCAACAAAAGGCAAAAAAAAATGCTACATGAAATATGACAAATTATATAGTTAAATTCTTATCTGTCTGTCTTCTCATGAACAGTGGTCATTTAGTTAAACCCTTTGGCCAAAGCGTTATAAGGCTACAGCCACGTCATGGCATGACCAGTATGCAGGTCCTACCTGTGAGTATTCTCATTAACCTCTACAGTGGAGCGAGAATGGTCTCAGGGGACCTGTCCTGCACAGGTACATGGAAAAACCTGCTACTTAAAAAGTGACGAGGAGTGAGCTTAAACCCAGGGAGGAGGGGTCACCAACCACCAAACACCCACTACCAGTAACACATTTACAAACATACACAATTCCTGCAAGACCCCAAAGAGCCACCACAACATATTATACAGTATACTGCATATTTCTATCAAAAGGAGTGCCCAAATGTATACAACAAAAGACAAAGATTCCCAATGCTACATCCAATATGACCAAACATATATAATTAAATACTTAACTGTCTTCTCAGCTCACTCCCCTCCTCCCCCCCCCCCCACTTTTTAAGTAGCAGGTTTCTTCATGCACCTGTGGTCTTTTGAGACATTTCTACTTCCATTACAGAGGTAAACGAGAATTGTCACAGGTAGAGTTAGGACCTACAGCGTGGTCAGGCCGTGACGTGGCTGCAGGCTTATATCACTTTGGCCAAAGAGTTTAACTAAATGACCCTTATGAGAAGACAAATGGTTAAATATTTAACTGTATATTTTTGGTCATATTGGATGTAACATTGGGAATTTTTGTCTTTTGTTGTAGAACTGTGGTCACACCCAATAGCACTCCCGACACAAGTATATATGATATGGTGTGGTGGGTGTTGGGATTAGAGCTTGCAGGGATTGTGTGTGCTTATAAATATCCAGCCCTGCTCCCCCTTGTCGATGGTCTGCGTTGTAGCCATCTTTTATTCTCCCTCCTTCTCTGGTACTCTGCTCTCTGTAGTATGGGCCTTCCTATACCCCCGCCTTACATATACTATGGTAACAATCTAAACACGGTATAGTCTCTCGCCTCCTCTGTGCAACCCCAACGATGATTATACTGATAGATTGTCAAGTTTAGTTTGGCCAATGAAGAGATCTGACAGCTTGGCGTGACCCATGCTGGGTACGTGCCCGGGGAGGGGTGTGCAGGGTATGGACATACACATGATGCAGTCCCCACATTCCAGGTTGCCGAATGCTGATGCACAGGCAGGGATTGCTACAATGATCAGACTAAGACACACAGCTATTTATAGAGTCCTGTCGCCTACACACTCCTAGCAAACTTGTCCCAGAATCCACCAGGAATGGGGGAGGGGGAGGAAGTTAGAGACTGCTGGAGACATCATAGCAGAAACAACATGTATAAATAAATATATATATCTCATCTTCAGCCCTTGGCGATCCACTGTTGGATGAAGTCCTCCCCCATGATCTTCCAGGTACTGCGGTTACAAGCCACTCTTCTTCATGTTGCTCCGACAAATTTTTCCATTTTTTAATCGTTATCTAGGTCTTTTTATTTCAATTGGAATTCAGTCGAGTACCATCTTCGTCCAGCAATAGTGATTTCTTCTTGCGATGTATCTGGCCCACTGCCAGTTCAATTTTTCGCCCTTTTGACGATGTCACAGACTTTTGTTTGGACGCTTCTGAATTATGTTCACATTTAGTGTCCAAGTTTCACATCCATACGGGTAGAATACATGGGTCAAAAACCTTCCTCTTGAAGCACCATGGAAGGTCCCCTTGAAAGATTGTCTTGTTTCTTCCAAAAGCGCTCCATCCCATCTTCATTCTCCTATTTCATTCAAAATGTTCCCATCCATTGTTACTCGCTGGCCAAGGTAGACATAGTCTTCCACTTCTTCTAGTTCTATTCCATTTATTTTGATCTTTGCAGAATAAGACACATTTGTTGAACATCACTTTGGTCATGGTGCGATTTATATGGAGGCCCACTTTCTTACTTTCTTCGGCGAGTTCTCTGATTTGTTGCTGGATATCTTCTGGAGTTGGGCCAAAAATAACAAGGTCATCTGCAAATTGTAGATGACTCAAGTAATAACCGTTGAAAAGTGACAGGTAATCCGTGGCATGTATGTGTCCGGTATTACCTCTCTGGACATAGTGACCTTACCGGTTTGGGGAACTGCGGGATTTCCCCCCGAGCAGGGAGACATTAGGGCTGTTGCTAGGGGGTTGGGCAGCTTCCTCCATCCTGATTGGATTAGAGGAGGTGTCACGAGCCTGGGGGTGGGGCCAAGGAGAGGAGGAAACTGCATGGAGCGAAGAGAGAGGTGAGAGGTGTGGGCCTGTGTGTCTTGAGCGCGTCGCACCTTTCACTATTGTGTCCAGTATTTTTGGAGAAGCCACCTGGCAACCCTAGCTGTGATACAGCGTAAAGATGAACAATACGAATTAAGGATGAAAAGAGTAGAATCAGGGAAACAAGAGAGTCGGGAATAGAGGAGATAACGTGCCAAGATTGGCAAGAGAGAAGAAAGAGAGATAAAATGATAGCCCAGAGAGGTCTCTCCGAGGGTGGCTTGAGCTCCGTAGCCACTCCGACCCTAGGTGCTGTGTTTTCAGCCCGTGATTGGCTGAGGGCTGTAGCAGGGCAGAGCACCGTTACCTGGGAGCTTGAGCCAGGTGAGCAAGAGCAGCTGATTGGCAGATTTGGGGCTGGAATCTAGATGGTGGGAAGTATAAGTAAGGGTGCCTCTGAAGGACCACTTACCTTTGAAGGGATGGCAGCCCCGTTAGTTTTAATGAAGCGGAATCCGAGGGGTTAAGGTCAATAGAGTTTGAGTATTTTATTCAAACTGTTCATGTGAAATTATTTTATTCAAACTGCTGTTTTTATATAAATAAAAAAACATATATTTATGTATAAAAAAATGATGTAAGAAATTTGTCACAGAACTTTGGGCTTGACATTTTGTTTTTATCAGTCCCCAATTTGGGTGTATGTGGGAGGCAGCATGGAAGCATGGCTGTGAGGGAGCATGGAAGCATGGCTGTGAGGGAGCATGGAAGCATGGCTGTGAGGGAGCATGGAAGCATGGCTGTGAGGTAGCATGGATGCATGGCTGTGAGGGAGCATGGAAGCATGGCTGTGAGATAGCATGGAAGCATGGCTGTGAGGGAGCATGGAAGCATGGCTGTGAGGGAGCACGGAAGCATGGCTGTGAGGTAGCACGGAAGCATGGCTGTGAGGTAGCATGGAAGCATGGCTGTGAGGTAGCACGGAAGCATGGCTGTGATGGAGCATGGAAGCATGGCTGTGAGGGAGCATGGAAGCATGGCTGCGAGGGAGCATGGAAGCATGGCTGCGAGGGAGCATGGAAGCATGGCTGCGAGGGAGCATGGAAGCATGGCTGTGAGATAGCATGGAAGCATGGCTTTGAGGTAGCATGGAAGCATGGCTGTGAGGGAGCATGGAAGCATGGTTGTGATGGAGCATGGAAGCATGGCTGTGAGGGAGCATGGAAGCATGGTTGTGAGGGAGCATGGAAGCATGGCTGTGAGATAGCATGGAAGCATGGTTGTGAGGGAGCATGGAAGCATGGCTGTGAGATAGCATGGAAGCATGGCTGTGAGGTAGCATGGAAGCATGGCTGTGAGGGAGCATGGAAGCATGGCTGTGAGGGAGCATGGAAGCATGGCTGTGAGGGAGCATGGCTGTGAGGGAGCATGGGAACACGGCTGTGATGGAGCATGGAAGCATGGCTGTGAGGGAGCATGGAAGCATGGCTGTGAGGGAGCATGGAAGCATGGCTGTGAGGGAGCATGGAAGCATGGCTGTGAGGGAGCATGGAAGCATGGCTGTGAGGTAGCATGGAAGCATGGCTGTGAGGGAGCATGGAAGCATGGCTCTGAGGGAGCATGGGAACACGGCTGTGATGGAGCATGGAAGCATGGCTGTGAGGGAGCATGGAAGCATGGCTGTGAGGGAGCATGGAAGCATGGCTGTGAGGGAGCATGGAAGCATGGCTGGGAGGGAGCATGGAAGCATGGCTGGGAGGGAGCATGGAAGCATGGCTGGGAGGGAGCATGGAAGCATGGCTGTGAGGGAGCATGGAAGCATGGCTGTGAGGGAGCATGGAAGCATGGCTGTGAGGTAGCATGGAAGCATGGCTGTGAGGGAGCATGGAAGCATGGCTGTGAGGTAGCATGGAAGCATGGCTGTGAGGGAGCATGGAAGCATGGCTGTGAGGTAGCATGGAAGCATGGCTGTGAGGGAGCATGGAAGCATGGCTGTGATGGAGCATGGAAGCATGGCTGTGAGGGAGCATGGAAGCATGGCTGTGAGGTAGCACGGAAGCATGGCTCTGAGGGAGCATGGGAACACGGCTGTGAGGCAGCATGGGAACACGGCTGTGATAGTTGCCCCCGTATTTTGGCTATGGTAAAAGGTAACCTTATGTCCCTCTTAGGTGTAAGGCAAGAGCAGGAGGGAGTTAATTAGAGGTCTGGTTTAGGACTAGCAAGGTTCATGTTTGTGTTTTGAATTTTATTTATTCTATTATGTGAATGATTTTGTAATAAATACAAGCAGTGGCGTTTACCTCCACCCAGTTGTTGTGCGTGTTCATTTGAGTTAATTCGGGGGTGGGGGAGAAGTGAGCCTTGCAGGGTACCTGACAGAATGAGAGACTTGGGGAAACAGAAAAATGTGGGTTTGCCGGATCTGCACGGATACTACACGCCTGGATGGGTCATACCTAGACACCCAATAAACCTGACAGGTTCCGGAGCTGAACAGGTCTCATTTCTTGCAGCTTGAGAGGATCCAGTGTGAGAAAGTGACGGGCAAGTAAAATTTCCACATGAGTGTGCAGGGATGTCACGTGAATGCACACAGCTAACCTAATGTTCACACATGGTCACATTCAAACATGCACACTCACCTGTCCACATGTATACACACACAGACAGACTTCCACGCTGGTCACCAGAGCATGCACTGTATACACCCATATATATATATTCACACTCACATACACACAACCATGTGCACGAGTGCACACACATTATTCCAACACGCTGAATAACACATCGGGAAACATATATGCATTCATTCATTCATACATGTACATTCATACATACGACAGAAAGGGTGAGGATAGGGAGTGATCAACTATATCAGTAATATATGTTTTAAGTAATCACATTAAAAGTTACATTTTAAATTTCAGTGGTGTGCATATAAGTGAATTTTCTTTTGAGTACATTGTATCCTGTGCTCATCATTTGTACTACATTCATACATATACATAACAAAGTCATAGCATCAAATCTGGGATCAAACAAATCAACAACCCCCCCCCCCCAAAAAAAAGAACTGTTGAGGCTCCCCAAAGGTTTTGATACAACATATAACCGACAATAACCCCCCTCCCCTCACACAATTTTTAACCTAGTGTTAGGGCCACGGGAACTATTCCAACTATTTCAATATACAAACACAGCAAGATTGAACGTTTTCAGTGCTCTGGTCAGGCAACTGCGGATTAATAGAGCAGGGTGACGCATTGGGAAGCATGGAACCCGCGCAGCAAGGCAGACTTTTGCTAGCTCCTCCGCAGTGCTGGGGACAGGGAGTCTGGCTACAGCTGTACAGACAGGCAGAGCCAGAACAAGTCAACGTGGAAATATATAAACACACAATTACATATATAGATTTCATATATAAATATATCGATCATTATCTTCAGCCCTTATCTACTGCTGGAACAAGGCCTTCCAATGATCTTCCATGTACTGCGGCTGCAAGCCACTCTTCTATGTTGTGTGCATGTGTGTGTATACGTCCATGGCACATAGGGTATTTGGGTTAGGGTAAAGGTTAAGTTAGACTGTGCCCTGAATCCTCTGTTCCTGACCTGTGGCCTAAGTAATTGTCACGCCTCTCCCAAGAAGGTGACTGCAGGTAACACAGGTGTGTTGGAGATGGTCCTATTACAAGAAACTCCCTATCTCCCCAGCTCTTAAATGCACAGGGCACCCAGGTGCAGATGTCACATCAATATGGCAGCAAAGCCCTGACAAGGGAGGGGATTTTCTGCGTGGTTTGCTCTGTGTGCACGGTTCAGAGCACAGGGTGCTATTCCAGAAAAGGGTTCAACCTCGGTGTCCAGGACATTCCCCAGAGACTCAGTCCCTTCTAGCTATTCCATGCCAGGGGCTGGGGAGAGGCCAAGGAGTGTTAGTGGAATGAAGTCCCTGAGCCAAGTAAACCATATGAAATGAGCTATCGAGTGTTCAGTACACACATTAAAAAGCCCCATCTGTTTGAAGGAGTACTAGTTACATGAGCACGTACCTTCATTGTATTGATACTATTGTTAGTTTTTGATAAAGGGGAGAACAGTTTTACATCCAATACCTTAGTATTTTACATTAAAATATTGAATGTTTTGGTCACAGAGTCTGTGGGTACACTGGCTGTTCATCTCTTGTCGCTGGTATGTACGAGTACCCATGATGTCATCATAGCACAAAGCAGGGGTAGCCACCACGGGTAGACATCGTTGGGAGGGGCTGGGATTGACCAGCAGGTGGTGGTACACGTTGGCACCAATGACAAAGTTAGAGAAAGATGGAGCGTCCTAAAAAATGATTTCAGGGATCTAGGGCAAAAGCTTAAGGCAAGGACCTCGAAGGTAGTATTTTCTGAAATACTACCAGTGCCATGCGCTACCACAGGGAGACAGTCGGAGGTTGGGGAGGTTAATGCATGGGTATGAAAGTGGTGTAGGAAGTTCTTTAAGTACCTTAATAACAAAAAAATGAGAAAAGAAAATATAGGTCCCTTTCAGTGTGAGATGGGTAGGCAGATTATTGGAGATAAGGAAAAAGCAGAGGTATTAAACAAATTCTTTGCCTCTGTGTTTACCAGGGAAGAATCAAGTTCAATAGTAGCGCCACCGGAGGAAGCCACAACCTCCATATTAATGACCAATTGGTTAACTGAGGAAGAAGTTCATAGGTGGCTTGATACAATTAAAGTAAATAAGGCACCTGGACTAGATGGCATACATCCAAGAGTTTTTAAGGCGCTAAGTACAGTAATAGCCAAACCATTATATTTAATATTCAAGGACTCCATTTCTACAGGCTCAAAGATTGGCGTAAAGCAGATGTGGTGCTTATATTTAAAAAGGGAGCTAGATCACAACCGGGGAAATACAGACCTGTAAGCCTGACTTCAATAGTGGGGAAGCTACTTGAAGGTTTAATACGGGATAATATTCAGGAATACCTAATGGAAAACAAAATTATTAGCAATAGTCAGCATGGATTTATGAAGGACAGGCCATGCCAAACTAACCTTATTTGTTTCTTTGAGTAGGTAAGTAGGAATTTAGACCAGGGTAATGCAGTTGATGTGGTCTACTAATATTTTGCAGGCTTTTGATACGGTTCCACACAAGAGGTTGGTGTACAAAATAAAGCAAATTGAATTCAGTAAAAAATATATGCATCTGGATTGAAAACTGGTTGAAGAATAAACGATAGAGAGTTGTCATAAATTGAACTTTTTCAGGTTGGGCTAAAGTTGTGAGTTGCGTACCTGAAGGATCGGTACTGGGACCCCTGCTTTTTATGTTTATTAATGACCTTCAGGTGGATGTAATTTCTTTCCAGAAGGACTTGGAGACTGGAAACTTGGGCAGGTAAATGGCAGATGAGGTTTAATACAGATAAATGTAAGGTTATGCATTTGGGAAGCAAGAATAAACAGGTGAATTACAAATGAAATGGGGATAAATTAGGGGAATTCTTGATGAAGAAAGATTTAGGAGTGCTTGTAGACAGCAGGCATAACATTAGTGCCCAAAGTCATGCAGTAGCTGCAAAGGCAAACAAGATCTTAGCTTGCATTAAACGGGCAATGGATAGAAGGGAAGTAAACATAATTATGCCCCTTTACAAAGCATCAGTAAGACCACACCTTGAGTATAGAGTACAATTTTGGGCACCACTCCTTAGAAAAGACATTATGGAACTAGAGAGAGTGCAGAGAAGAGCTACCAAATTAATAAAGGGGATGGACAATATATCTTATGAGGAGAGGCTAGCTAAATTAGATTTATCTACATTATAAAAGAGGCGCCCTAGACATAACTATATACAAATATATTCGGGGACAGTACAAGGTGCTTTCAAAAGAACTATTCATCCCAAGGGCAGTACTAAGGACACAGGGTCATCCCTTAAGGTTGGAGGAAAGGATATTTCACCAGCAACAAAGGAAAGGGTTCTTTACAGTAAGGGCAGTTACAATGTGGGATTCATTACCCATGGAGTCTGTGATGGCAGATACAATAGATTTGTTCAAAAAAAGGTTGGACATCTTTTTTAGAAAGGAAACGTATACAGGGATATAACAAATAAGTATACATGGGAAGGATGTTGATCCAGGGAGTAATCTGATCAGGGCCGCTAACAGGGTGGGTCTGCCGGGGTTGGCGTCCTGGGCACGGTGAGTCGGGAGTGGGGGGGGGGGAGGAGGCCGGCCGGCTGGCACTGCAAGTTGGGCCTGAACTCTGGCCAGGCCTATCTGCCGGTCCTCTTGCGGCCGGGCCTTAGAAGCAGCCTGCATTACTCTATCCCTCTGTGCCACGCCGATGGGCCTCTCTGACATCAGCGCGCCGGAAGTGCTCTGACATCAGTGCTCTGCTTCCAGCGCACAACGGCATGAAAGGGAAGCCTGTCAGAAGCTCGGCATAGGACATAGGCATATACATATACACACACACACACACACACACACACACACACACACACACACACACACACACACACACACACACACACACACACACACACACACACACACACACACACACACACACACACACACACATATATACCACCCCATCAACCAGGAAATTATGAAAATAGCATTTCTGGAATAGTCAATATGAGTTGCCATGGAAACACTGCAAGAACGAAAAATAGAAAGATGTGACACAGCAGGTCTCCATAGCAACAAGGAAACCTGCCGCTGACTATGCACAGCAGAACACCCAACTATGTTATCACAAGGAATATGTGCGGGTGGGTTCCAGCGTGGGAGCTAGATGCATCTTATTGATAGGTCAGGATTGGGAGGGTGTGTTATTAATAGGAGATTATTGGTTTGATTGGGACTGATTGCTTCAATCTGATTGTTTATGAATGAAATATTACTGACCTTATAGGTGGGACTCAAGGATTTGGGGGAGGACTGGTGAATTCATTTGATCAAAGGATGATATTGATCTTACCAATTATTTATTGTATCTTCTTATGCTCTCCCAGCACTGAGCTGTGGCCACAACAAACCTTGGAGATCATCGTTGGAAGCAGGAGCCAGAATGAGACAGAAAGGGCTCAGACACCTTAAATAATAATAATAATAATAATAATAATAATAATAGTAATAACCCCAGCCTGTCTCTGTGACACCTTGTGATGGGACAGACTGTGTGACAAAGTTTTTTGTTTCTGTGTGCCTACCTGACAGAGACACAGAAGTATTAGGTCCCATGTCTGTCTGTTCTCCCTGTGTCACCTTCAGCAGATAAACACAAAAGCTGGTTTGAATATAAAGCCGTGGGATCTTGTTGCAGAAAGCAGCTGAGTGCTGTTAGGATGTTAAATGTACAGTCAGGCTTCTGAGATACACTGTTCTTTAATTTTGACACATTTACATTACTCTGCACTGCCAATCCATGCTCTCAGAACCCAGTCATTCCCTACTATTCATTAACTCGGTTCTCCCACACTCCCAGTATACCCACACTCCCTCCTATCCACACTCCCAGTATACACACTCCCTGCTATCCACACTCCCAGTATACAAACATTCCCTCCTATCCACACTCCCAGTATACACACATTCCCTCCTATCCACGCTCCCAGTATACCCACACTCCCTCCTATCCACACTCCCAGTTCCCTCGTATTCCCTCCTATCCACGCTCCCAGTATACCCACACTCCCTCCTATCCATGCTCCCAGTATACCCACACTCCCTCCTATCCATGCTCTCAGTATACCCACACTCCCTCCTATCCACACTCCCAGTATACCCACACTCCCTCCTATCCACGCTCCCAGTATACCCACATTCCCTCCTATCCACGCTCCCAGTATACCCACACTCCCTCCTATCCACGCTCCCAGTATACCCACACTCCCTCCTATCCACACTCCCAGTTCCCTCGTATTCCCTCCTATCCATGCTCTCAGTATACCCACACTCCCTGCTATCCATGCTCCCAGTATACCCACATTCCCTCCTATCCATGCTCCCAGTATACCCACACTCCCTCCTATCCACACTCCCAGTTCCCTCGTATTCCCTCCTATCCACGCTCCCAGTATACCCACATTCCCTCCTATCCACACTCCCAGAATACCCACACTCCCTCCTATCCACGCTCCCAGTATACCCACATTCCCTCCTATCCACACTCCCAGTATACCCACACTCCCTCCGATCCATGCTGTCAGTATACCCACACTCCCTCCTATCCACACTCCCAGTATACCCACACTCCCTCCTATCCACGCTCCCAGTATACCCACACTCCCTCCTATCCACGCTCCCAGTATACCCACACTCCCTCCTATCCACGCTCCCAGTATACCCACATTCCCTCCTATCCACGCTCCCAGTATACCCACATTCCCTCCTATCCACGCTCCCAGTATACCCACACTCCCTCCTATCCACACTCCCAGTTCCCTCGTATTCCCTCCTATCCACACTCCCAGTATACCCACACTCCCTCCTATCCATGCTCCCAGTATACCCACACTTCCACCTATCCACACTCCCAGAATACCCACACTCCCTCCTATCCACACTCCCAGTATACCCACACTCCCTCCTATCCACGCTCCCAGTATACCCACACTCCCTCCTATCCACACTCCCAGTTCCCCCGTATTCCCTCCTATCCACACTCCCAGAATACCCACACTCCCTCCTATCCACGCTCCCAGTATACCCACACTCCCTCCTATCCACACTGCCAGTTCCCCCACTCTCTCCTATCCACACTCCCAGTTCCCCCACACACCCTCTTATCCACACTCCCAATTGCCCCACACTCCCTCCTATCCACACTCCCAGTTCCCCCACACACCCTCCTATACACACTCCCAGATCCCCCACGCTCCCTCCTATCCACACTCCCAGTTCCCCTACGCTCCCTCCTATCCACACTCCCAGTTCCCCCACACACCCTCCTATCCACACTCCCAGTTCCCCCACACACCCTCCTATCCACACTCCCAGTTCCCCCACACACCCTCCTATACACACTCCCAGATCCCCCACGCTCCCTCCTATCCACACTCCCAGTTCCCCCACACACCCTCCTATACACACTCCCAGTTCCCCCACACTCCCTCCTATCCACACTCCCAGTTCCCCCATGCTCCCTCCTATCCACACTCCCAGTTCCCCCACACACCCACCTATCAACACTCTTAGTTCCCCCACGCTCCTTCCTATCCACACTCCCAGTTCCCCCACACACCCTCCTATCCACACTCCCAGCTCCCCCACACACCCTCCTATCCACACTCCCAGTTCCCCCACGCTCCCTCCTATCCACACTCCCAGATCCCCCACGCTCCCTCCTATCCACACTTCCAGTTCCCCCACGCTCCCTCCTATCCACAGTCCCAGTTCCCCCACGCTCCCTCCTATCCACACTCCCAGTTCCCCCACACTCCCTCCTATACACACTCCCAGTTCCACCATACTGCCTCCTATCCACACTCCCAGTTCCCCCACGCTCCCTCCTATCCACGCTCCCAGTAACCCCACATTGCCCATACCCATCTATACTTTCAGTACGCTCCATCCCCCCCAAGTCATACTCTGAGTACCCCATTACACTCCCTCCTATCAATGCTCTTAGTGCCCCCACATTCCCCCCCATACAGGACCACACATTTCACCCACTTCATGCTCTCAGTACCCCCCCATCCATGCTCCCAGTACCCCCACACTCCCACACATCCATGCTCCCAGTACCCCCACACTCCCACACATCCATGCTCTCAGTACCCCACACTCCCCCCCGTCCATGCTTTCAGTACCCCCACAATCCCACACATCCATGCTCTCAGTACCCACACACTCCCACACATCCATGCTCAGTACCCCCACACTCCTACACATCATGCTCTCAGTACCCACACACTCCCACACATCCATGCTCAGTACCCCCACACTCCTACACATCATGCTCTCAGTAACCACACACTCCCACACATCCATGCTCAGTACCCCCACACTCCTACACATCCATGCTCTCAGTACCCACACACTCCCACACATCCATGCTCTCAGTACCCCCACAAATCCATGCGCCCAGTACCCCCACACTCCCCCCACATCCATGCTCTCAGTACCCCTACACTCCCCCATAGCCATGCTCTCAGTACCCTCACAACTCCCCCACATCCATGCTCTCAGTACCCCCACACTCCTCCACATCCATGCTTTCAGTACCCCCACATCCATGCTCTCAGTACCCCCACACTCCCCCACATCCATGCTTTTAGTATCACCACATCCATGCTCTCAGTACCCACACACATCCATGCTCTCAGTACCCACACACTCCCACACATCCATGCTCTCAGTACCCCTACACTCCCACACATCCATGCTTTCAGTACCCCCACATCCATGCTCTCAGTACCCCCACACTCCCACACATCCATGCACCCAGTACCCCCACACTCCCACACATCCATGCTCCCAGTACCCCCACACTCCCACACATCCATGCTCGCAGTACCCCACACTCCCCCCCATCCATGCTCTCAGTACCCCCACACAACCATGCTCTCAGTACCCCCACACTCCCACACATCCATGCTCCCAGTACCCCCACACTCCCACACATCCATGCTCGCAGTACCCCACACTCCCCCCCATCAATGCTCTCAGTACCCCCACACATCCATGCTCTCAGTACCCCCACACTCCCACACATCCATGCTCTCAGTACCCCTACACTCCCACACATCCATGCTCTCAGTACATGTACACTCCCACACATCCATGCTCCCAGTACCCCCACACTCCCACACATCCATGCGCCCAGTACCCCCACACTCCCCCACATCCATGCGCCCAGTACCCCTACACTCCCCCCACATCCATGCTCTCAGTACCCCCACACTCCCCCACATCCATGCTCTCAGTACCCCCAAACTCCCCCACATCCATGCTCTAAGTACCCCACACTCCCCCACATCCATGCTTTCAGTACCCCCACATCCATGCTTTCAGTACCCCCACACTCCCCCACATCCATGCTTTCAGTATCACCACATCCATGCTCTCAGTACCCACACACATCCATGCTCTCAGTACCCACACACTCCCACACATCCATGCTCTCAGTACCCCTACACTCCCACACATCCATGCTTTCAGTACCCCCACATCCATGCTCTCAGTACCCCCTCACTCCCACACATCCATGCACCCAGTACCCCCACACTCCCACACATCCATGCTCTCAGTACCCCTACACTCCCACACATCCATGCTCCCAGTACCCCCACACTCCCACACATCCATGCTCGCAGTACCCCACACTCCCCCCCATCCATGCTCTCAGTACCCCCACACATCCATGCTCTCAGTACCCCACACTCCCACACATCCATGCTCTCAGTACCCCCACACTCCCCCCCATCCATGCTCTCAGTACCCCCACACATCCATGCTCTCAGTACCCCCACACTCCCCCACATCCATGCTCCCAGTACCCCCACACTCCCACACATCTATGCGCCCAGTACCCCCACACTCCCCCCACATCCATGCTCTCAGTACCCCCACACTCCCCCACATCCATGCTCTCAGTACCCCCACACTCCCCCACATCCATGCTTTCAGTACCCCCACATCCATGCTTTCAGTACCCCCACATCCATGCTTTCAGTACCCCCACATCCATGCTTTCAGTACCCCCACATCCATGCTCTTAGTACCCCCACATCCATGCTTTCAGTACCCCCACATCCATGCTTTCAGTACCCCCACATCCATGCTTTTAGTACCACCATCTGTACTTACAAAAATGTTTTAATGTATCAATCTAAATCTCATATTTATTTATTTATAAAATGTTTTACCGGGAAGTAACACAGTGAGAGTTACTCTTCGTTTTCAAGTATGTCCTGGGCACAAAGTTATGTGACAGATACATGGTTATAAATACAGTTACATAAGTAAGCAGGGTTATACATTATATACATTGCAGGCACAGTTAGAGATAATATATGTTATAGGCGTATGTAACAGTTAGAGATAATATATGTTATAGGCGTATGTAACAGTTACAGACCAGATTAAAATGAGAGACAGCTTTAGTTATGAAAGAACTTAGACTGGTGGCGGCTGTGAGAGTCTCCTGTAGACTGTCCCAGTTTTGGGGTGCACGGTAAGAGGAGAGCGAGGACAGGAAAGCAGAGAAAGAAGAGAGGGGGCAGAGAAGGAGAGAAGCAATTAGAGGAAGCAACAAGGGCAAGGCTAATTTAGTCACAGCCAGGTGAGTCAGAGAGTGAAGTTGCTATATCTGCATCTGTCTCTTTACATTTCACAGCTGGCTGGATAGGGAGATAAACAGCTGCAAGAAAAGGAGTGCAACAACCAGCACTAATACTGCCCCTAACCATTAATACTGCCCCTAACCATTAATACTGCCCCTAACCCCAATACTGCCCCTAACCATTAATACTGCCCCTAACCCCAATACTGTCCCTAACCATTAATACTGCCCCTAACCCCAATACTGCCCCTAACCATTAATACATAATAATAATATTATATAGTAACAAATATAATATATTATATAGTATAATATAGTATAATATATACATTATATACACATAAACAACTTTGCAAAGAGTTGTAAGAGCGTTGGATAAGCCGTTTTTAAAAAAAATGAACATAGGTATGCATTGCATAGCGTTGGATAAGCCATTCATTGTAAAGCGAAGCGTTGTAAAACGAGGACTGCCTGTACAGCCCCCAACCCTACTGTCCTTACCCCCACATTGTACTGCACAGTGGGATATGTTGGTGCCATATTGATACATTATGATAATAACAATAATAATTTGGGATCTTCGCCCCCGGCGCGCCCTCCCGAGTTGTAATAATTTCACAAATCAGATCACAGGCATTATATCTGTCACCTAATGATAACAGCACACCTCCACATCCCAGAACAATGCACACCTCCACATCCCAGAACAATGCGCACCTCCACATCCCAGAACAATGCACACCTCCACATCCCAGAACAATGCACACCTCCACATCCCAGAACAATGCACACCTCCACATCCCAGAACAATGCACAGCTTCACATCCCAGAACAATGCACACCTCCACATCCCAGAACAATGCACAGCTTCACATCCCAGAACAATGCACACCTTCACATCCCAGAACAATGCACACCTCCACATCCCAGAACAATGCACACCTCCACATCCCAGAACAATGCACACCTCCACATCCCAGAACAATGCACACCTCCACATCCCAGAACAATGCACACCTTCACATCCCAGAACAATGCACACCTCCACATCCCAGAACAATGCACACCTCCACATCCCGGAACAATGCACAGCTTCACATCCCAGAACAATGCACACCTTCACATCCCAGAACAATGCACACCTCCACATCCCAGAACAATGCACACCTCCACATCCCAGAACAATGCACACCTCCACATCCCAGAACAATGCACACCTCCACATCCCAGAACAATGCACACCTCCACATCCCAGAACAATGCACACCTCCACATCCCACAACAATGCACACCTCCACATCCCAGAACAATGCACACCTCCACATCCCAGAACAATGCACACCTTCACATCCCAGAACAATGCACACCTCCACATCCCAGAACAATGCACACCTCCACATCCCAGAACAATGCACACCTCCACATCCCACAACAATGCACACCTCCACATCCCAGAACAATGCACACCTCCACATCCCAGAACAATGCACACCTCCACATCCCAGAACAATGCACACCTCCACATCCCAGAACAATGCACACCTCCACATCCCAGAACAATGCACACCTCCACATCCCAGAACAATGCACACCTCCACATCCCAGAACAATGCACACCTTCACATCCCAGAACAATGCACACCTCCACATCCCAGAACAATGCACACCTCCACATCCCAGAACAATGCACACCTCCACATCCCAGAACAATGCGCACCTTCACATCCCAGAACAATGCACACCTCCACATCCCAAAACAATGCGCACCTCCACATCCCAGAACAATGCACACCTCCACATCCCAGAACAATGCACACCTCCACATCCCAGAACAATGCACACCTCCACATCCCAGAACAATGCACACCTCCACATCCCAGAACAATGCACACCTCCACATCCCAGAACAATGCACACCTCCACATCCCAGAACAATGCACACCTTCACATCCCAGAACAATACACACCTTCACAACGCAACGCATTACACACATTAAGAGCACAACACACTGCACAGCAAAACATTACACAAACAGAAGGATCCTTCAGCGACACACCCATCCATGTTGTGTATCTTATAACGTGTAGAAATGTCACCAGTATGAACTATTCTACTGGACGCCGGTGGGGCCAGGGACTCCTTAGGTTTGGGGCCTCTTATAAGGAAGTGTTAACACAGCACTGCTCCGCAGCTCTGTTATAAGGAAGTGTTAACACAGCAATGCTCCGCAGCTCTGTTATAAGGAAGTGTTAACACAGCAATGCTCCGCAGCTCTGTTATAAGGAAGTGTTAACACAGCAATGCTCCGCAGCTCTGTTATAAGGAAGTGTTAACACAGCAATGCTCCGCAGGTATGTTATAAGGAAGTGTTAACACAGCAATGCTCCGCAGATCTGTTATAAGGAAGTGTTAACACAGCAATGCTCTGCAGATCTGTTATAAGGAAGTGTTAACACAGCAATGCTCCGCAGGTATGTTATAAGGAAGTGTTAACACAGCAATGCTCCGCAGCTCTGTTATAAGGAAGTGTTAACACAGCAATGCTCCGCAGCTCTGTTATAAGGAAGTGTTAACACAGCAATGCTCCGCAGGTCTGTTATAAGGAAGTGTTAACACAGCACTGCTCCGCAGGTCTGTTATAAGGAAGTGTTAACACAGCAATGCTCCGCAGGTCTGTTATAAGGAAGTGTTAACACAGCAATGCTCCGCAGGTCTGTTATAAGGAAGTGTTAACACAGCAATGCTCCGCAGCTCTGTTATAAGGAAGTGTTAACACAGCAATGCTCCGCAGGTCTGTTATAAGGAAGTGTTAACACAGCAATGCTCCGCAGCTCTGTTATAAGGAAGTGTTAACACAGCAATGCTCCGCGGGTCTGTTATAAGGAAGTGTTAACACAGCAATGCTCCGAGGGTCTGTTATAAGGAAGTGTTAACACAGCAATGCTCCGCAGGTCTGTTATAAGGAAGTGTTAACACAGCAATGCTCCGCAGGTCTGTTATTAGGAAGTGTTAACACAGCAATGCTCCGCAGGTCTGTTATAAGGAAGTGTTAACACAGCAATGCTCCGCAGCTCTGTTATAAGGAAGTGTTAACACAGCAATGCTCCGCGGGTCTGTTATAAGGAAGTGTTAACACAGCAATGCTCCGCAGGTATGTTATAAGGAAGTGTTAACACAGCAATGCTCTGCAGATCTGTTATAAGGAAGTGTTAACACAGCAATGCTCTGCAGATCTGTTATAAGGAAGTGTTAACACAGCACTGCTCTGCAGATCTGTTATAAGGAAGTGTTAACACAGCAATGCTCCGCAGATCTGTTATAAGGAAGTGTTAACACAGCAATGCTCTGCAGCTCTGTTATAAGGAAGTGTTAACACAGCAATGCTCCGCAGCTCTGTTATAAGGAAGTGTTAACACAGCAATGCTCCGCAGCTCTGTTATAAGGAAGTGTTAACACAGCAATGCTCCGCAGGTCTGTTATAAGGAAGTGTTAACACAGCAATGCTCCGCAGGTCTGTTATAAGGAAGTGTTAACACAGCAATGCTCCGCAGGTCTGTTATAAGGAAGTGTTAACACAGCACTGCTCCGCAGCTCTGTTATAAGGAAGTGTTAACACAGCAATGCTCCGCAGGTCTGTTATAAGGAAGTGTTAACACAGCAATGCTCCGCAGGTCTGTTATAAGGAAGTGTTAACACAGCAATGCTCCGCAGGTCTGTTATAAGGAAGTGTTAACACCGCACTGCTCCGCAGGTCTGTTATAAGGAAGTGTTAACACAGCAATGCTCCGCAGGTCTGTTATAAGGAAGTGTTAACACAGCAATGCTCCGCAGCTCTGTTATAAGGAAGTGTTAACACAGCAATGCTCTGCAGCTGTTATTAGGAAGTGTTAACACAGCAATGCTCCGCAGGTCTGTTATAAGGAAGAGTTAACACAGCAATGCTCTGCAGCTCTGTTATAAGGAACGTCTAACACAGCAATGCTTTGCAGGTCTGTTATAAGGAAGTGTTAACACAGCACTGCTCTGCAGATCTGTTATAAGGAAGTGTTAACACAGCAATGCTCCGCAGATCTGTTATAAGGAAGTGTTAACACAGCAATGCTCTGCAGCTCTGTTATAAGGAAGTGTTAACACAGCAATGCTCCGCAGGTCTGTTATAAGGAAGTGTTAACACAGCAATGCTCCGCAGATCTGTTATAAGGAAGTGTTAACACAGCAATGCTCCGCAGGTCTGTTATAAGGAACGTCTAACACAGCAATGCTCCGCAGGTCTGTTATAAGGATCGTCTAACACAGCAATGCTCCGCAGGTCTGTTATAAGGAAGTGTTAACACAGCAATGCTCTGTACTGTAGGTCTGTTATAAGAAAGGGTCAATAAATCAATGCTCTGCAGATGTTATGTAGAAGAGGTTAATGCGCAGTGATTTCAGGGCTGTTTCCGCAGTTTGCATCAAGGACACGTTACTCATTCTGACAAACTGAGATTCCTTCAGATCAAGCGTGGACTTATGGATTCCGACATACGAGGTGTGACACTCGGGGAATTCTTCCCCCAACTCTTGGTTCAGCACAGTGTCTCACTACCTGAGAGCAGATACCCACCGGTAAGGACCAGGTGGGGAGAACGTCCCTTACGGGTTGTTGTACAATGGCAGACAGAGCTATGGATTAGCACATGGCCTCATGAGAAGAAGACACCCAATGTCTGGCAATTAGTTCCCACCCTATTTCGTCATGTGTATAAACCTGTGTAGAACCCAGAGAGTCTGCTCTGTCCTGTGCCCCATGTTCATGTACAATGGTCATGCTGTTATACTGGGGTAACAAAGGAGGGAGAGGGAGTGGGTGGTATGATATATTTTATTGGATTGATATGTTACCAGCTTTCCAACCTCTCCCTCTCTTGGTACTACATGGAAGACATGACCAACATGACTACCCACCCTTCTTTGTGTACAGGGGTAAAGCACACGTGACCTGTTCCACGCAGGACACTGGGTGTATTTTGTCTTCACAATTACCCTGATGGGCAGAAACTCCAGCCCCTTCTGCTGGGACAGGGAACTGGTGTCTCACTGAAATGGAATGCAACGATTCGGCAGAAGTCCTGAGGCAGAAAGTGGGAAGCAGGGCCAATGGCAGGCAGCAGGGGGAGGGCACCGGCAGGCAGGGGAGGTATGAATGGACAGGGTGTGGAGCTCAGAGTCACATTCAGATCCCAGCAGGAGGTATAGACATACAGCACATTGAAGGACTATAAAGGAGACCTGAACGGTGAGGTGAAAGGGACATTGTAACATTAGGCTGTTTCAGCCTGCACATCGTCAGCCACAGCTGAACCGATGGATTGGCACTTCACACATCGCTTGAATATTCCAACATCTCCAACTTTCGACTGTCCAGGAAAGTTGCCCCAATGAAGATCCTCGATAGATGCCAGTATCACTTCCTTATCACTTTTCCAGCCCAGCTTTTTCTAACTGTTGGACGGAGAACTGATAAGGCTGTGCGACTGCCGCTCACGTCTGGAAACCTTCCGCCTAAGGTGAGGCCACATGGATCTTGGGTCTTTGATGGCAGGTACCCACTGGATTCTTTAGCCGGTTAAGCTGTGTTGTATGTTGCATTCCATCATAGAAGGCGAATATGGGAATATGACACAGATGTCAACTCCTCATGGTTTAACTCTTGCCGTCCTGGTGCTGGTCTAAGCAAGTGGAGTCCTGTTCACTGTCCACTTCTAGATCTGCTGCACAGAAAGAAGCAATCACCACCCAACAGGGTATCTTTCCACGGCCCGCGATACTTATTCACATCTTTGATACAGAGACAAAATGCACACCTGAGGAAGGGAAGGGAACAGCCCCGGACACGTTGTGTGCATTTCGTCTCGGTATCACAGATGTGAATAAATCAGACATCGCGTGTCGGGGCGATTTCTTCTTTCTGAATAATATTGGAGTCAATCCCATTTCTTCAATGAAAACTCGAACTGCCATCAAACTATTCCTCCCTAATCGCTTACTTCTTATCCATCTCGTCTGATATATACTGCCCTTTAGGGCCTTTGAGATATGCGGTATTATTCCTACTCTTGTATTATTTTGTATTCTTTATACCTTGTGAGATTTTGTTAACCACGCTGCCCGAGATCACAGATTGTGTCCAATTGAGGGGGGGGGGGGGTGGACGCACAGATTACAGACCCTATAGAATGTGCTGTGACGCTGCTTCTCCGTGCTAGAGAAGCCTCTATGGCAGGGGGGCTCAACTCCCCTCCTCAAGCCCGCCCAACGGGTCAGGTGTTAAGGATATCCCAGCGCAGGCACAGGTGGCTCAATCAGTGGCTCAGTCGAAGAGCCTCCTGTGTTGATGCAGGGTCCGATTCAGCCACCTGTGCTGGAGCTGGGACTGATTGAGCCACTTGTGCTGAAGCAGGGATATCCTGAAAACCTGACCGGTTGGGGGGGGTGGGAAGGATTGAGGACTGGAGTTGAGCCCCCCCTGCTCCATGACTCCGACTCAGAGCTAGTAAAAGCGACTTCACAGCATATTAAACTGGGCCAATGTGCACAGCCTGCAGCATGGGAGGTGCAATAACCACCTGCGGGCACACTGTGCGTATGGAGGCAAAAGTGGGGCCATTCTGGGGCAAAATAACTGCACCATATGTATCATAGGAACAAAACCCTATTGATTTCAATGGGACTTTTTTCTGTGATCTATACGGTGCAGTTATTTGATACAGATACCCTATAGATACCCTTTAGGGAATATAGCAGGTGTTTTGCTGTCCAGAGGTGAATAGTTTTATTTTGTGCCAATAAATGCAGCAGATCGCACATCCTCTGTGTCTTTATTTGTGAAGTAGATTGTGTGACACAAGAAAAACAATCCTGCGCACACCACTGGTAGATGCACACATCACAACTCCTGCTACACACACACACACAACTCGCCCGAAATACAAACGCACAACTTCCACTTACACCGTATCTGGTTTTATTAATAAAATCACATATACACACACAACTCTGACCCAGACACACACACACACACACACACACACACACACATACTCCACTCCAGACACACACACACACACACACACACACATATATATACATACACACACATACATATATAATATATATATATATATATATAATCAAAAAATAAATAGATGATACCGTTCTGTGGCTAACGAAATGCTTTTATTTGTGCGAGCTTTCGAGATACACTGATCTCTTCCGGCGATGTTACAATGTTGTTGTTGTTACGATGTTACCTCTACATATATATATATATATATATATATATATATATATATATATATATATATACACACAAGCACACACATACAACTCCACTTCAGTCACACACACACACACACATATATACACATACAACTCCCCTCCAGGCACACACACACACACACATACAACTCCACTCAGGACACACACACATATACACATGTATAACTCCATTCTAGACACAAACACACACACACATAGATACATCTCCATATACACATACATCTCCACTCCAGGGATACATACACACATTTCTACTCCAGGCACACACACGCACGCGTGTGTGTGTGTATATATATATATATATATATATATATATATATCTCAACCCCCTTATAACGCTGTGCTTGGGATCCAAAGAATCACATCGCGCTATAAGCGGATCGTGTTGAAATAATGTACAATTGTATGCATTGTACAATAAAGTATTTAAGATACCAATAATCGTGTTTTAAAGTATTAATAAATATGAAAATTGGGAGCCACGCTCGCATCGCGTTATAAGCGGATTCGCGTTGTAACGGATTGAGTTGTAATTATATATATATATATACACACACACACACATCTCCTCCACTCCAGATGCACACACATACATCTCCACACACATCTCCACACACATCTCCACACACACACACACACACACACACACACACACACACACACACACACACACACACACACACACACACACACACACACACACACACACACACTAGGAACCGTACCCAGCAGGAACACTGGTGAAAACAGACCAGCCATTGTCCCCAAAGCTACCTCCGTGTATAACTTCTCCCCCCCCCATATTCTGGCGTCCCGAATCCAGGTGACCAGAAACCATGTTTGATAACTTTCATTTGTCCGCCTCCCCCCTCAGCCACGTGCTTCCTCGCCAGCCACTGAAGACGAAGGAAGGATGGGATGACCCCTGGAACTCCCCCAGGCCACTGTTGTGTGGCCCTCCCCAGACCCCCCTCCCCCCCCCCCGGGGCTGGGGAATGGTCCTCTGCTTTTGTATTCATCGTAAAACATTGCAATTCAAAACATTGTTGCAACACACATAATACTTGCATTGCACAGAGCCCTTACCCCCACGTTCAGCCCTCTGCCGGTGTACTCGGTGTCTAGCAACACGTGTGACTAAACTACCGTGCTGGGCCATTCACACTCCATATTCCCTTTGCCTGTCTGTTCATAGGAAGATATCAAACCTGAATAAACCACTAACACCCCATCATTGTAGAGACATAATGGCAGCAATTCCAGAAAACCTACCTGTTGTACATCACAACCGTGGGGCCGGCGCGTCGAGGATTAGCCTTAAAGCAAACGGCGGCGAGGTTCTCAAGTAAACACAACGTGGTGCGTCTGCCTGATTCCTCGGCTAGTAAAGTTGAACAGAGCTTGGGGCAGAGCCGCGGGGCAGTGCCGCGGGGCAGAGCCGCGGGGGCAGAGCCGCGGGAGCAGAGCCGCGGGGCAGAGCCGCGGGGGCAGAGCCGCGGGAGCAGAGCCGCGGGGGAGAGCCGCGGGGCAGAGCCGCGGAGGAGAGCCGCGGGGCAGAGCCGCGGGGCAGTGCCGCGGGGCAGAGCCGCGGGGCAGTGCCGCGGGGCAGAGCCGCGGGGCAGAGCCGCGGGGCAGAGCCGCAGAGGAGAGCCGTGGGGCAGAGCCGCGGGGCAGAGCCGCGGGGCAGAGCCACGGGGCAGTGCCGCGGGGGCAGAGCCGCGGGAGCAGAGCCGCGGGGCAGAGCCGCGGGGCAGAGCCGCGGGGCAGAGCCGTGGAGGAGAGCCGCGGGGCAGAGCCGCGGGGCAGTGCCGCGGGGCAGAGCCGCGTGGCGCGGTCAGCTACAGGTTAGTCATAAAGCAAACACATGAAATCACGGAGAGGCAGATAAGTGTAGCCCCCTTTCCCTATGCCTAAGGGAACCACGCGGAAACTACGCGTGCAGCTGTACCTGCTGCTCACAGGAGGCCAAAGCCTCCGCCTCGGGGAGCCTGGGGTGAGCACTTTGTCCTTGCGTGCAGCGCCTCCACCTATGAGGGATCCCAGCGTTGGCGGGATAACCCCTCACAGGAACCGATACACAGTAAAGAATAATACACCACACAAAGTATATAACTAAGCTTTACTGTACACACATACTAACACATAACATATACCAACTGCACCCACAGTATGACCCCAGTGACCCAACACTTGGTGGTTCCCCCAAAGTACTGAGGGTGCTGTGGCACCAATACCCCTGGAGTCCTGTCCCAGCAATCCCACCACAATGTGAGGTAGTGCTACCCCCAGTGGATGTAGGTGCACGGTGGGTACCTGCCTTGGTACTCCAGTACCCAGGTGCTGCTTGGCGAGATGGGTTGGAGCGGGTCCCACGTAGCGGGGCCTCCAATACAAATCCCCTCTCTCCTAAGGGTCCAGATCCTCCTCTCAGTGCGAGCTCCGGCCATAGTGTCCCACACAATGTCTCTGGGTCCTGTGGCCTGGTCCCAGGCCACAGAGCACCACGTGGCCGTCCAGTCACCAGCGCAGTACTAATCACGCTAATGGGAAGAGTTGCTATCTAGGGCCATCTCTGCAACACTCCTCTGACTTGACTCAGGGCTTAACTGGGGCCTAGGGGCAAGGTCTAGGGTTAGCCCAGGAAACTACTGCTCCCTGAAAACTACCTGTCTCTTCGGTGCCTCCATCAGAACTCTCTCGCGCGCTCTCTGCATGCAGAGGATATCCTGTCTCTCCCTCTTGCGCGCTTCCCATTGGCTGTGGCATCCCCATGTGGGCAGTCCATCCCTCTAGGAGGCTGTGGTCTGTGCGGAGCTAACCTAAGATGCCCACCGCACTCCTTACTCTGCGCAGGCGTGCCACGCCGCTCTGCGCATGCGCACCTCACAAGATGGCCGCCCCCAACTTCCCGATCGCATGGAGCTCCGGAGAACAATTAAACAGATCCCCCGCATTGGAGGCAGAGTAGGGGACTCGGCTACATCAGCAAACAAACTGGGAGATCAATATTCAGCACACTGGCATCCCCTTTCTTTGGTGCAGAACAAGAGAATTGAAAACAGTACATTTTGTTCAGGACACTTCAAAATAAAACTGTATCAAGATTTAAAATGCAGAGCTTCATTTATATCCCTGTTTCCATTACTGTCTGTAACTACTGGTTACACATTCCTCGAATGGTTTGTGTCATTGTTGCAATGTTTCAACACTCAGACACTCACCCCATTATCTATTTATCCCCTTCACTAGTTCATCTATGTTAGCTGGCTTGACATATTTGTGCAGATGGCGCTTTACAGCATACCACACCAATGTGATGGGGTTCAGATCAGGGCATCTCTAAAAATGTAGAGACCAATACAGTTATTGACAGAAGGACACATTGACATATGATATTCTGTATCAGACATGGATATATTTAAAAGTGAAAACATATGTTTTTTACATGCATAATATACATTTACAATTGCATATTCTTTATATATTATTAATAATAATTTTATATATATAATATATATATATTAGATGGAATGTGAATAAACAAAACAAAATGAGCAGATTATGAAGAGAATGGAGGCAGGACTGTTATCGGCTCATGACAGAACGTTCTGTATTCTGCAGGGTACTTACTCAGTTCTGACCTCACGGACCCATCTTACAAACCTTTGTCTTGCCTTAAGCATGATACCCAATACAACGGAGTGCCACATGGATGCCCCTTTGCCGCAGCCACCGTTGTATTCTCGTGGTTGTGAATCCCTTGTTGTACCTCTGCATTATTTTCACACTTATCTCTCTGGTCACTTTTTGGGGGGTCATTGTGGGTATTACCAATATACGGTTGAGTGTTTATTGAGGTGGCATAATTCAAGTTTTATACAATGATCAGTGCGCTGTAGCAGTAAAAGTTCTACTTTTGTTACCTTGTCACAACAGACATCCAATCACAAGCTCAGACAGACCTTACATGTACAGGAAGAAAAAACACGACATGCACCAGAGATAAGTATAGGGATTGTATTAAAAATGTATAAAAAAAACATAAGCACTTACAAGGAGGTAAATATTAGTGAATAAATCATTGATCGCTCATCGCAGGGCAAGCTGAACGTCGTGGAGGGTTCAATGACGTGCAACCCAGTACCCCGTGCGACCTGACATTTACACCGTGAAAGTATGACGGTAGCCCAGCCAATTAGAAGTCACCAATTGTTTTTGTAACACTTGTATTGTATTGGCATATAACAACTGACACAACGTGTAATTACATACGCTTCTTTACATGCACAAGTTAGGATTAAAGGGGTTAAAACAAAAACAACATGATGGGGTAACGGAAGTGAAGGTGGGTGGGAGAAGGGGTGACAAATGTAACACATGGTGACATGTCTTGTATATATTTGTTAAAACATTGGAGGGGCTCAAAACAACTTTCAGTCTAAGTCCGTACACATGGATGATTCAAGGAATCATCAATATACCTGGTCCTATGTACAGTGGTTCCCATACACTACAGAATGTTGGCCAGGAGTTATTAATGTAGCTCATTAAACTCGCCATAACAAAGAGAATCTGGTTCTTTCCAATAGAGGGAGGATTTAGGCTCTTCCAGGACTTGCAAATGACACATCTAGTGGCCAGTAGTATCTGTTCGGTGCTTTATCTGAGCTTGGGGGTATCTTCCTAGTTTCAACGTGTCACTGGAGACCAGGCATTTACACCTTTTTACCAGGATCATACATTCATCAAAACACGTAAAGTGAATAAATTGTGATTTATTCACATGAAAAGGCATACACACAATGATACACAAACTACATAAGAAAATACACACTTACTTGGGAACTGGGGTACAAAACTAGACTTTCCTAGCTGCTAGCACTCTAAAACAGAGTTTTTCTTTGACCGGGACTTAGCTCCGAACGTCCTGGAACTAAAATCGGCTTCAAATCCCAACAGCGACCGCTACGTTAGTTTATGAGAACGTGGCCGCAAAAAGCTGGACTTAGAAAATATTCAGAGCAGGTTTTTGTGAAGCCGGTGCTCTGCTATTCACGCAAGAGCACTTTTTAACACATTCAAAAAGCGCGCCGCGGTTCTGGCGCAGAGAATCTCTCGACTAATTGGCAGAGGGGTTTCTTATAGTATTTTCGAACTCATTCTCAAGATACTGCAGCCAATCACAGCATGGGAACTTTCTTTACAGCCAATCAGTGCGATGCCGGTCTGGAAAGCCAGGTAAGCGGGGAATCAGAATCTGCCAAAGGACATGTGCAAGTTTGCCACCTTAGTCCCTTACTATTCAGATGGCTCCTCCAAGTCTGGTGAGACAAATGGTAGCCCAGACGACTTCCATTCATCCCAAGACGTGGGTACTTGAGCCCTTCCCTGACACCCAAATGGTCTTCACACCTCAGGCATCCTCTGGTGGCTTTCATCTCCGATGTCCTACAGACTTACTGGCACCAACTTGGTAGCCCTGGCAGTCTGTCGGAACATTGGTTCTGAAAGTCCCAGCTCATTTACCATTCACAATAGTACATTTTATATTAAACACAATGTTAATAAATATATACTTTTACATGTCCTAAGTCTCTGGGTATGGGGAATAGAATAGAAAGCTGCACTTTATTCTCTACTGGCCCATATTCCCCACACACTATCTCATAGACTTGGACTGGACTCTAAGAGCCCCCTCACAACCTCATAATTATGGTTGGAGTGCCCATGAACCCCAATACAGGATCTGGGCGACCTGGGCATTAACTGGGTATCCCCCTTAACCTAGGGATCCTTTATAGTTGCAGGGACACTTTTCATCCCTATGCCCCATTTACCTTTCTGGGTTGTGCTGAAGCAGGGAACCCTAGCGGTGAGTTGTGCAAGCGTTTTCAAGGGGAGATATTGCCGGGACAATGTGCCAACATTTTGACATTTTTAGGGGAACCGATAGCTCCGGACCCCAACTACCTAGGCACATTCTGACAACAATTTCTCGACAAAACCACCCCTGAAACTCATACCCTAGCAATTCCTGCTCGTTGGCATCCCTGGAAAGGCAAAAACATTTTTAAAAAATTATTAACGCAAATTACAAGTTATGTATTAAACAGTACTGGGCTCAAGAGCTGACTCTTCTTGAACCCTTACTACAGATCAGGGGTAACCAAACAAGCTTACACCTTTATTTGAGAGCCTGGTTACCCCCCTACCATCACACAGAGTGAGAGGGTCTTTGTGCAGTCCAGTTGTCAGAAGTTTCAGACAACTCAAAGAAATAGGGAGAGTTGCATGCTGGGTATTATCCGGAGACAGGAAAAAGAATGAATGTGTACAAAACCAAAGCAAAGTCTGTGACATCATCACAAGGGTGAAAAAATTGAAATGGCCGTGGTTTGGACATCAGGCTCACTGGTCTGTAGTAACCTGCCGCTTAATTACTTCACCTTTTGTGAAGTGGGACTACGCGGGCTCTTCTCCGGACACCTCGGACTACACCTGGTAATTGTCACTGGTTAAATAGTTCTGTTAATGGTATTGCCAGCACATTCTGTCCCTGGTGTGCGGCCATGTGCTAGCTGCACCGGACTTTACTAAATGGTTCCTAGTCCAGATGGATTAATCGATGTATGGGCTGGGAGCGTTTCTCCGTTAGGCAAAGGAGAAGGTAGTGGAGCACCGTATCGTTCACTGGAGCGGGCAGATGTGCACTTAGAAGGCGGGCTACGCCACCATGGAAGATTGCACGGCCATCGTGTTGGCAGTTCGCAAGCTCCAGCCATCCCTATATGGATGGGAATTCACAGAAATAACTGACCACAACTCCCTGAGTTTGCGACAGAAGGTGTCAGGGGCATGGCAGTGCGGACGTACTATCCCAGCAAGGGGACAGAGGTATATATTACGGCAGACGTTATTAGAAGTTGGAAGCAGCAGTGAGTCTTTGCCCGTTGGAAGTTTTCAAGCGAATATATTAAAGCTGAAATTCTGTACATTTCACAGTAGCAGAATTGGTCTAAAATGAGTGACAATTGTTCAGTGATACTTTGATTTCCTCTGGTTGACTTAGTAGGAGAGAGAATGATCTGCAGCAAGAAGCTCACTTCATGTACAACACCTCCCTGGAGACTCTGCTCACCCACACTGAGTCTTCTCTTGGCACCCTTTGAACCAAAGTTCCTTTCTGTGCATCTAAACAATGTCTGCCTATTCTTCACCTACTCAAACCAATATATCATTTTGAAATTTCCAGTTTAGGACACCAGCTGAGTGGGTCCTTCATAGCGTTTTAGATGCCTTGTACAGCAATCTTGTATATAGGAAATCTATATAACGTTTCTGTGCGGATATTATGTTTCCTTTGGGCCTTCTGAGATTATATTCTATCCCAAACCTATTAGAATAACATGATATTGTACAACCTACTTGCTTTGTTAAAAAATGTACACAGAAAACTCATGGCAAAAATAAATTTTTACCCTGACATTGATACCCTGACATCCAA
>NC_134500.1:10738023-10758023 GCF_040206685.1 Ascaphus truei
GCTACAGGAGGAAGGCTCCACTGCCGTCATGCCCACCTTGGGCCCCGCCAAAGGTGTGGCCGGCCCTGGCAAGGGGAAAGAATACACTTGATTGACAAACTCTTCCCCATTTACAAGCCCCTGAAAAATGAAATTGGCCGACCAAGTGGGATTGCACCTTTAATGCTGTTCAGTGCTTGGGGGGATTACCAGGCCGTGTAGTTTTAAAGAAATTATCGAAAAAGTTTATTAAACAAAAAACACTTTTAATTTAGTGTAAAAAATAAGCTTATGAAGGCCCCCGCCCAGCATACCTCTCCTATCATTAGGGAAATTGCCCAAATGCTTGGGCATTGTTGAAATTCTATAGTAGCGCCATGCGTCCATTATATGAATAAAACACTTATTGACATTTCCAAAGACAAGGATAAAGACCTGAATAGAGAGGTGTGTGAATGTCTTCAAATGTGCCTCGCAAATGATGTGGGCGACTTTCTCTTAAATGTCATATTCTTGCAGAAAGTTTTGGGACAGTGGCCGGGCTCGAATCTTTGCCAGGGGCGGTCAAAATCCGGTCCTCAAGGGGCCACCAACAGATCAAGTTTTAAGGGTATCCCCTGCTTCAGCACAGGTGGCCCAATCAGTCCCAGCTTCAGCACAGGTGGCTCTGAGCCACTGATTGAGCCACCTGTGCTGAAGCAGGGATATCCTGAAAACCTGACCTGTTGGTGGCCCTTGAGGACTGGCATTGCCCACTGCTGATCCAAGCTGTTGCTGATGCTATTATAAACGGGTACAAAAAATGGCTAACATTCAACAGCTCTGAGAAATACACGAACATTACTAGGAATGGACGAAATCACCGATGTTTTATGGTTTTTGTTGATCATTGAAAAAATATTAAATGAGCAAATATTCGAAAAATGGGAAAAACCAAACACGGAAACAAAACCCACGAAGCAGCGTTTTTGCAACAACCCCCTCCCCCATCCCAGAGAATATAGTTTGTACAACAAAATTGGACAATTTTTTGGACAATATTTTTTACCCTCAAAGTACATTTAAAAAATGTGAGTTTTGGAAAATTCGGGGAGGGGGGGGGGGGGATACAGCGCAAAGCGTATTCCGAAGCATTCATCCACCTCTAAACATACCCCACCCACTGCTATAGGGGAGTCACATATTGTGGAATTAATGGTGTTAAGTAAAAACATCTTATTATAAGGCTACTTGGGGTAGACTATTAAGGCTTTAAGTCAGGGCTGGGAAACTCCAATCTTCAAGGGCCGCCAACAGGTCCGGTTTTCAGGATATCCCTGCTTCAGCACCGGTGGATCAATCAGTGGCTCAGACTGGAGTTGCCAATCAGTGGCGCTTATCTGTCGTCAGTTTCTGTGTATTTTCCTTTATGAGTGTGGGTGAAATAAAGGGCCTTGGGGTCATTGAAAGCCACGGGAGAGGGAGCAGATGGGTGACGACCCAGCAGCAATGTTCCAGCGCGGTTATACGATAGCGTGGATTCGCAGGCAAGTTAACCGCGTCGGTGCCAGGTGGGCCTGCCACGCGTTGCGAAGCAGCAAAAAGGTTGGTGGGGCCTCAAGTGCCATTCATTGCAGTGAAAGTTGATCCATAACAGCATGTTAACCATGCTTCCGGACTATATTCAATGCAGGGGTAAGTATGAGGGGCCGTGCAGAGTGAGTGTGAGTGCAGAGTGAGGATGAGTGTGAGTGGTGAGACAATAGACTTGTGATGGCCAAAACTTGGTGGCAACTCCTGTCTCTTCCCTCTCCCTCTCCCTCTCCCTCCCTCCCTCCCTCCCTCCCTCCCCTCCCTCCCTCCCTCCCTCCCTCCCTCCCTCCCTCCCTCTCTCTCTCTCTCTCTCCTCTCTCTCATCTCTCTCTCTCTCTCTCTCTCTCCTCTCTCTCTCTCTCTCTCTCTCTCTCTCTCTCTCTCTCTCTCTCTCTCTCTCTCTCCTCTCTCTCTCTCTCTCTCTCTCTCTCTCTCTCTCTCTCTCTCTCTCTCTCTCTTCTTTCTCTCCCACCCCTCCTAATCTCTTCTCTCCTCCTCGCCTTTTTAACTGTCTTGTTGCTTTCTCTAGCTGCTCTCTCCCTCCATCTGCTATTTTCTCCCTCTATTACTCTCATTACTTTCGGTGGCTATAATCTCTCCCTCTCTTCCTTCATCTCCTCCTCTCTCCTATCCTCTCCTTCTCTCCTCCATTTCCTCTCTCCGCCATCTCCTCTCCCTCTCTCTTATCCTATCCTATCCCTCTCGTCTTCTCTTGTTCCTCTCTCCTCTCTCCCCATCTCTCTCCCCCTCTCTCTCTCCCCCCCTCTCCTCTCCCTCTCGCCTCCCTCTCTCCACTCTCTCCTCTCCTGCCTCTCACTCCTCCCTCTCTTACTGTCTCATTATTACTCTCCTCCCTCCCTCCCTCTCCTCTCTTCTTCCCCTCTCCTCCCATCTACTCTCCCCTCTCCCTCTCGTCTCCCTCTCGTCTCCCTCTCGTCTCTCTCCTCTCCTGTCTCTCCCCCCCTCTCTTTCCCCCCTCTCTCCCTCTCTCACTGTCTCATTATTACTCTCCTCCTCCCTCCTCTCATGGTCCCTCCCTGTTCCCCGCCTCCCCGGGCTGCTCTCTCCGGTCCGGGGCTGTCAGTGTGAGCATGTCTCGGCCGGGGAGGAGCTGTCCGGGATACTGTCTTACCGACCGAGCCCCGGAGGAGCCCCCGTCTCAGCCTCTTCCACCTGAAGCTCACGGACTCTGCTCTGCGCTGTCTGCGGGACTTCCAGAGGGGACAGGTGAGTCACCCCGCGGTCACCTGTCACCTGCGGTCACCTATCCTGACAGTGTCACTAAGTCCTCTTACTAGCTGTGCCCACAACATCTGTCCTGCACCCTGCTCCCTAACATCTGCCCTGCACTCTGCTCCCTAACATCTGCCCTGCACCCTGCTCCCTAACATCTGTCCTGCACTCTGCTCCCTAACATCTTCCCTGCACTCTGCTCCCTAACATCTGCCCTGCACCCTGCTCCCTAACATCTGCCCTGCACCCTGCTCCCTAAAATCTGCCCTGCACCCTGCTCCCTAACATCTGTCCCGTACTCTGCGCCCTAACATCTGTCCCGCACTCTGCTCCCTAACATCTGTCCCGCACTCTGCTCCCTAACATCTGCCCTGCACTCTGCTCCCTAACATCTGTCCTGCACCCTGCTCCCTAACATCTGCCCTGCACCCTGCTCCCTAACATCTGTCCTGCACCCTGCTCCCTAACATCTGTCCTGCACCCTGCTCCCTAACATCTGCCCTGCACCCTGCTCCCTAACATCTGTCCTGCACTCTGCTCCCTAACATCTGCCATGCACTCTGCTCCCTAACATCTGCCATGCACTCTGCGCCCGAACATCTGCCCTGCTCTCTGCTCCCTAACATCTGTCCTGCACTCTGCGCCCTAACATCTGCCCTGCTCTCTGCTCCCTAACATCTGCCCTGCCCTCTGCTCCCTAACATCTGCCTTTGCCCTCTGCTCCCTACCATCTGTCCTGCACCCTGCTCCCTAACATCTGTCCTGCACCCTGCTCCCTAACATCTGTCCTGCACTCTGCTCCCTAACATCTGTCCTGCACCCTGCTCCCTAACATCTGTCCTGCACCCTGCTCCCTAACATCTGCCCTGCCCTCTGCTCCCCAACATTTGTCCTGCACTCTGCTCCCTAACATCTGCCCTGCACTCTGCGCCCTAACATCTGTCCTGCACCCTGCTCCCTAACATATGTCCTGTATTCTGCTCCCTAATATCTGCCCTGCTCTCTGCTCCCTAACATCTGTCCTGCACCCTGCTCCCTAACATATGTCATGTACTCTGCTCCCTAACATCTGTCCTCCACTCTGCTCCCTAACTTCTGCTCTGCACTCTGTACCCCCCATTTACTGTGCATTCTGCGGACTTAATGTGTTCTGCAGTGTACCCCACATCCCTCAAACATCTGTTCTGCACTGTTCTCCCTAACATCTGTTCTGCACTGTTCTCCCTAACATCTGTTCTGCACTGTACTCCCTAACATCTGTTCTGCACTGTTCTCCCTAACATCTGTTCTGCACTGTTCTCCCTAACATCTGTTCTGCACTGTTCTAAATAACATCTGTTCTGCACTGTCCTTAACATCTGCTCCAGCTCTTTTAATATGAATTGATGATGTATCACAAAGTTGTGATGTGAAAAAGAGGCACTTAACCACTTCACAACCAGACAGACACACATCATATGGCAGAGTACTGGGTTAAAGCTTTCCCAGCGTCAAAAGTGTTAATCTCCATGAAGCTGGAAGATAAAAAAAAAAACCCTAGTAACATCCAGAAATCTTAGTGTTTGTCTGGAGCCCTCAGTTCTTTAACACGACAATATTTTGCGTCAGTTTTTCACATCACATGATTTCTTCAGATGTTTATCATTTTAGTTTAATTGTTAATATATTCTGCGTATGTGTGTGTGTGTGTGTGTTACTGGAACAAGCCCAACATTTCACTTCTCAGCCATTTCAACAAACCCACTTGTATTTGAACATTGCTTTTGTGTGTGATTTGATTAATTTTTTTATTTTTTAGAAAATACACTTTTACCACCTATAATGAGATGTATCACATTCTGTATCTCTGCCCCAGCTTGCACCTTGGGGAGAGTCAGTAGGAGGAGATGGGGGGAGTTTCATGGTGCACAGATTATAATGAGATGTATCACATTCTGCGTCTCTGCCCCAGCTTGCACCTTGGGGAGAGTCAGTAGGAGGAATTGGGGAGGAGTTACATGGTGCACAGATGATAATGAGATTTATCACATTCTGCGTCTGCCCACCTTGCACCTTGTGGAGAGTCAGTAGGAGGAGTTGGGGGGAGTTACATGGTGCACAGATTATAATGAGATGTTTCACATTCTGCGTCTGCCCACCTTGCACCTTGGGGAGAGTCAGTAGGAGGAGTTGGGAGGAGTTACATGGTGCACAGATTATAATGAGATGTATCACATTCTGCATCTCTACTCCAGCTTGCACCTTGGGGAGAGTCAGTTGGAGGAGTTTGGGGGGGGGGGGGGAGTTACATAGTGCACAGATTATATTGAGATATCACATTATGCGTCTGCTGCCAGAATCACTCTATCTTTCCAAAATCTGTCTCCGTGTCTCCCCTGCTGAAATCCTTGTCCTGGCTTCCTATCAAATCCCGTATCTCGCACTCAATTCTCCTCCTCACTTTTAAAGCTTTACACTCTTCTGCCCCTCCTTACATCTCAGCCCTAATTTCTTACTAAATGCTGTCCCGACTCTTGTGTCTTCTCTCTACCTCTTTTGTATCTAAAGCCCTGCTTAAGGAAGCTTATGAGTTGCTCTATGAGTGTATAGTTTTACACCGCATACATAAACCTTGGCCCCTTTCAGACGCACTTACCAGAACGCCCTCCTACTGTCTCTGTACGTCCTTCCTACCAACCAATTGGATTGTAAGCTCTTCGGAGCAGGGACTCCTCTTCCTTAATGTTACTTTTATGTCTGAAGCACGTCTCCCCTTTATGTTATTTGTATTATTTGTTATCTATATGATTGTCACGTGTATCACTGCTGTGAAGCGCTGTGTACATTAATGGCGCTATATAAATAACCTCACACAGTGCAATACGACGGTGCTTTCACGCAACATACATGTATAAGTGGACCAAAGTGATTTAACTGTGAACTTAGTAAGCGTAAAGGTAAAAGATGCTCAAAACCTCTGGTGAGGCTTCGTTCCCAAAAGTCCTCTCTTACATACAACTCTCCACGAAGTCCAGAAGGTGCAGGAATACCCCCCAAAAAAGAGAAAAGGAATATATAGTGTATACTGTGTTTGACATTTTGATTATTTCACTGTACACTATATATTCTTTTTCACTTTTGGGGGGGGGGGGTGGTATTCCTGCTCCTTCTGGACATTGTGGAGAGTTGTATAAATAAAGACATACAGTACATACACACATACATTATAATGAGATGTATCACATTCTGCGTCTCTGCCCCAGCTTGCACCTTGGGGAGAGTCAGTATGAGGAGTTGGGGGGAGTTACATTGTGCACAGATTATAATGAGATGTATCACATTCTGCGTCTCTGCCCCAGCTTGCACCTTGGGGAGACTCAGTAGGAGGAGTTCGGGGGAGTTGCATGGTGCACAGATTATAATGAGATGTATCACATTCTGCGTCTCTGCCCCAGCATGCACCTTGGGGAGAGTCAGTAGGAGGAGTTCGGGGGAGTTGCATGGTGCACAGATTATAATGAGATGTATCATGGTTTGCGTCCACTGGCGGATTTCCCAATAGGCCCAGGCCTAGAGCGGCAAAATTTGGGAACGGCAAACTTCCCGTTTTTTTTTTCTCCCTCCCCCTTTTATACATACATATAAAAATATTATTATTGTCAGACCTTATTACCTTATTAACTTGTCCGGCGGCATCTCTTCCCACAGCGTCCCATTATCATGGCGCAGCGATGTCAAATGACATCACTTTGCCATGACAATGTGGCGTCGCATTTCCATTACGCTGAAGAGGAGTTGCCGCACAGAGGGGCGGCAAAAAGGTAAGTGCCTATTGGCCTATATGGGATGACACCTTTACAAAGGCCATAGATTTTCAGAGGGGGAACATTTTTAACATCTGAGGGGTCTCAAACTCAGTCTTCAAGGGCCACCAACAGGCCAGCTTTTATGGAGATCCCTGCTTCAGCACAGGTGGCTCAGCCTTCCACTGAGCCACTTATTGAGCCACCAGTGCTGAAGCAGGTATATCCATAAAACCTGGCCTATTGGTGGCACTTGAGGACAGAGTTTGAGAGCCCTGGTCTAAAGTTAAGCAGAACTGGATAAATGTTGGAAGTGAATCCTTTTTGGGCGGTGCTACCTTAGACCTGAAGGGTCCGTGTTGTAAATTGTCTCAAACTTGGGATGGTGATTCACTTACACTTCACAAACTCATTAATACACAATGTAAATAATTATAATCTTGTTTTCACATTTGAAAACAACATTAATCGCATTTATTGTCTAGATATGATGTTATACATTGATCTTAACGGTAAAATTCAAACCGATATGTATAGGAAACCCAACTCCAGCAACGCCTTCCTCATGGCCAATAGCAATCATGCTAGACCACTGAGAAAGGATATGCCTACGGGACAACTTGAGGTTAAAGAGGCTCTGTTCTACAGCAGAAAGCTTCGAGACCCAATCAAACGACCTAATTACTAGATTTAAGGCCGGGTGTTATAATGAGCCCCATCTAAATGAAGCTCTGGGAGCAGTTAAAGCTGCAGTTCAGTCAATATCCTGCATGTTTGTTTTTTTTAATAAATCAGTTCTGTAGTAAGAAAAAATACTTTTAGCATTTTCTGTTTTTAAAAAAACAACTTTGAAAGACCAATTTTCTTGTATTCTATTTTAACAGCCATTTGCTAAGGCACTGCCCTTTCATGTCCTGTCACAATCCCTGGCACACCCCTTTGTCAGCCCTGCCCTCCCTCTAGCACATGTCAGTTCAGGATTGCTCATGAATATTCATGAGCTTCCACTGCCAGTCAAGCAGATTATAAACAAATGCCAGCTTTTAATATGTCACCAAATTTCGACCTATCAATACATGGAAAACGAATTGAGCTGCAGCTATACAGTTCTTTAGGTAATTAGAGATTGCCCACATGAAACTATTGAAGTAAAAAAATACATGTAAAAAAAAAAATAAAAAAGACTGAACTGCAGCTTTAAATCAGTAGATCGCAGTGAACTTTTGTCAGTCAATAGAAACAAAGAAAAACTCAAACAAATACATTTTCCGACTCCTTTATTTACAGTATTACACCACAGAGTAGACAATCAGATTGTATACGTCAAATTATCTCCAAACATTGGGATACATTGAAGCTTGATAGTGTGCTCGATCCAACCATCAGAGAAGGATCCACATCTGTGTATCCACAAGTCTTTTCCTTTCAGATCCAAATTCAGGTGGAATTAGGAACATTCCCAGTGGATTTTTCCCCTGTGGGCATTGCCTCATGCCAATATGCTACTCCCACAAAAGTGAGCAATTGTTTCAGACCAAAAAAGGAAAATGATTCAAACATTCATAAATTGCAACACTAGCCATGTGGTATACATCCTTAAATGTGGTTGTGGGAAGTGTCACAGTATATTGGCCGTAAAATTAGATCCTTAAAAACAAGGCTTATAGATCACGTTCGTTCCATCAAGAAAGGGGATCGTTGGCATCCAGTGTCCCGACACTTTCCCAACTATATCTGGGGTGGCGTTGCAAATGTCACTTTCTCAGGAGTTGAGGATGGTCGCACCCCCATCCTTGGGGGTGATAGATTGAACATGCTCAATAAACGAGAAATGATTTGGATATTTGCTATGGATACACTACATCCAGCAGGTGTCAATTTGGACTGGGAATTAATACATTTTCTATACAGTAGACGAGAAAACCCGGGAAACGGATTTGGGCGGATTCGCACCCGATCTCCTCGAGCTACAAGGTAGCACGTGTGAAAGAAAGAGAAAAGGCATACAGTGTAAAATGGTATTAAAGCAAATACACGCAGGCAGTCACAGATTGCTCTTACAGTATGTCCGCGGGTAGTGTTAAAGGGTCACACGTCCCCTTCTCGAACGTTGTGGTAACTCCCTCCTGCTTGAGGAGGACGGGACATACTGTTGGTTCATCACCACACTCACAGCCCACTACTAATCGCTTTGATTGGGGATCTTTGGCTGCTTGGTTTGATTTTTTTTGGGACTCTTCCATACAGTTTGGGAACCTGTGTGTTGTGAGCGCCAATCGACTCTGTTGGACTTTCTATCATAGGTCACTGTCATTATTGTATCACTGAGTTGTGGTTATTTGTGCTTTTTGTGTTTTGTTTTCACTTAGAGGGTATAAACGTCCCTGCTTATCGATCTATATCAGATGTAAGCAAACCCATGAACAAACGTCGTCTGCAGACACCAGCACACATCGGGACACACCAGCTCACGTCAGGATACATCAGCACACGTCGGGATACATCAGCACACGTCGGGATACATCAGCACACATCGGGATATACCAGCAGGTATCGGGATACACCAGCAGATATCGGGATACACCAGCACATATCGGGATACACCAGCAGGTATCAGGATAAACCAGCACACATTGGGATACACCAGCACACATCGGGATACACCAGTAGGTATTGGGATAGACCAGCACATATTGGGATACACCAGCACACGTCGGGATACACCAGTAGGTATTGGGATAGACCAGCACATATTGGGATACACCAGCACACGTCGGGATACACCAGCACACGTCGGGATAAACCAGCACACGTCGGGATAGACCAGCACATATCGGGATAGACCAGCACACATCGGGATGCACCAGCACACATCGCGATACACCAGCACATGTCGGGATATACCAGCACACATCGGGATGCACCAGCACATATCGGGATAGACCAGCACATATCGGGATAGACCAGCACACATCGGGATACACCAGCACATATCGGGATAGACCAGCACACATCGGGATACACCAGCACATATCGGGATAGACCAGCACACATCGGGATACACAAGCACAAATCAGGATACACCAACACACATCGGGATACACAAGCACACATCGGGATGTACCAACACACATCAGGCTTTACCAACACACATCGCGATACACAAGCACACATCGGGATATACCAACACACATCGGGATACACAAGCACACATCGGGATATACCAACACACATCGGGATACACAAGCACACATCGGGATATACCAACACACATCGGGATACAGCAGCAGGCATCGGGAAAGACCAAGATCCCGTGGTAACTGGCATTGACTTACTTTGCAGCTAACGCAGGGTTGCGTGTGTAGCACAGGATTGCGTGTGTAGCGTAGGATTACGTGTGTAATGCAGGATTGCGTGTGTAGCGCAGGATTGCGTGTGTAGCGCAGGATTGCGGGTGTAGCGCAGGATTGCGTGTGTAGCGCAGGAGTGCGTGTGAAGCGCAGGATTGCGTGTGTAGCGCAAGATTGCGTGTGTAAGGCAGGAGTGCGTATGTAGCGCAGGAGTGCGGGTGTAGCGCAAGATTGCGTGTGTAAGGCAGGATTGCGTGTGTAGCGCAGGATTGCGTGTGTAGCGCAGGATTGCGTGTGTAGCGCAGGATTATGCGTGTAGCGCAGGATTGCGTGTGTAGTGCAGGATTGCGTGTGTAGTGCAGGATTGCGTGTGTAAGGTGGGATGGCGTGTGTAGCGCAGGATTGTGTGTGTAGCGCAGGATTGCGTATGTAGCGCAGGATTGCGTGTGTAGCGCAGAATTGCGTGTGTAGCACAGGATTGTGTGTGTAAGGCAGGATTGTGTGTGTAAGGCAGGATTGTGTGTGTAGCGCAGGATTGTGTGTGTAAAACGGGATTGCGTGTGTAAGGTGGGATTGCTTGTGTAGCGCAGGATTGCGTGTGTAGCGCAGGATTGCGTGTGTAAGGTGGGATTGCGTGTGTAGCGCAGGATTGCGTGTGTAGCGCAGGATTGCGTGTGTAAGGTGGGGTTGCATGTGTAGCGCAGGATTGCGTGTGTAGCGCAGGATTGCGTGTGTAGCGCAGGATTGTGTGTAGCGCAGGATTGCGTGTGTAGCGCAGGGTTGCGTGTGTAAGGTGGAATTGCGTGTGTAGCACAGGATTGTGTGTGTAGCGCAGGATTGCGTGTGTAGCGCAGGGTTGCGTGTGTAAGGTGGAATTGCGTGTGTAGCACAGGATTGTGTGTGTAGTGCAGGATTGCGGGTGTAAGGTGGGATTGCGTGTGTAGCGCAGGATTGCGTGTGTAGCGCAGGGTTGCGTGTGTAAGGTGGAATTGCGTGTGTAGCACAGGATTGTGTGTGTAGTGCAGGATTGCGGGTGTAAGGTGGGATTGCGTGTGTAGCGCAGGATTGCGGGTGTAGCGCAGGATTGCGGGTGTAGCGCAGGATTGCATGTGTAAGGTGGGATTGCGTGTGTAGCGCAGGATTGCGGGTGTAGCGCAGGATTGCGGGTGTAAGGTGGGATTGCGGGTGTAGCGCAGGATTGTGTGTGTAGTGCAGGATTGCGGGTGTAGCGCAGGATTGCGGGTGTAAGGTGGGATTGCGTGTGTAGCGCAGGATTGCGTGTGTAGCGCAGGATTGCGTGTGTAACCCGTATCAGAGCTCAGTGACTCTGCCCTCAGCCTGTGGGTAAAACCCGCAAAGCACAGCGCTGACTGCAACGTGCATCTTCTGCATTGCACGCGGTGCTGTTCTTGTGCCCACCATGATACCCAGCATGGGGGCCTCTGCTCTCCGAACGATTTAAGGTGTCCAGTAATACCACACATTGCCCTACGATGCAGAATGTGCTTTTCCAGGCGGGATCCTCGCCCGGTTACTCTCGCCCTAACTAAAAAGAGCATTTGAGGATTACATTGTGACTCTATATACACATAGTATCGCTATGTTGTGCTGCATATTTATTTTAACAGATGATTAAACATGTTTCTGTTCCAGCTTGACATGCTGCTTTGTGCTACACAGTGTAGATTACACCTGGAGCTATTTAACCGTTTCGCTGCCAGAGAGACATGCTACTACTACACATTGCAAAGCGCCTGTTTCACACTGATCCAGAAGCTCTGCAGCTAATGCCTGTGAACCCCACATTCAGCACTAGACTTCTCCATAAAATAAATAAATATATATATAACAGGACAGGACGGATCGACGTTTCGGACCTGGTCCTTTATCGAGCTCCTACCGGGCGTCCGTAACGTCGCTCCGTCCTAAGTTAAATGATTTGACCTATATTTACCAATTTGAGTGCCCTAAACATTCTTGTGTTTATATATATATTTATTTATTTTTTCCATGGTACTGTATGTGGTCTCAGGCAAAAGGTGCAAAGAGTTCTGCCTAGGTTACGATGGGTTTAACCCTTGCAGGGCTGGAGGGACTTATAATACTCATGATCTGACGGGGTTAAAAGCATTTTAGTGACAGGATCTGCGCCGTTTTGTTTTGAGGATATTGAGCGTAACCGAGAGGCCTCAAAACAGATGCAGATCCCGTCACTAACATGCATGTAACCCCTTCAGAGCATGCGTGTTGTAGGTCCCTCCAGCCCTGCAAGGGTTAAACCCATCGTTTATCACCTTTTGCCCTACAAATTCTACATGAGGCAGAATAGGGTGTTTTGAAACATTGATGCTGAAAGACTGATGTTAAACATGGCTCAGTCAATCAGTTCCACCATGTTGCTTTGATCCATTGATACTCTGTTTAATTAAAAAGAAACAAATGAACGGCAGTGAAACAGCTGACGGGACGATGGCTCGGCCACCGACAGTGACTGGGGGTTGTTGGCTGGGTAAGATGGGTGTTTCATGTTGGTGCATTTTGGCATTTCAGTTTGCTCCACTTGCCAAAAATATCAGCATGTGTTTGGTAATACCGAAGCCCAGATCCACAAAAGGGTGCCAAGCTTCCTATGAAGGGTGCCAAGCTTCCTATAAAGGGTGCCTAGCTCCCTATAAAGGGTGCCAAGCTTCCTATAAAGGGTGCCAAGCTTCCTATAAAGGGTGCCTAGCTCCCTATAAAGGGTGCCAAGCTTCCTATGAAGGGTGCCAAGCTTCCTATAAAGGGTGCCAAGCTTCCTATAAAGGGTGCCTAGCTCCCTATAAAGGGTGCCAAGCTTCCTATGAAGGGTGCCAAGCTTCCTATAAAGGGTGCCAAGCTTCCTATAAAGGGTGCCTAGCTTCCTATAAAGGGTGCCAAGCTTCCTATGAAGGGTGCCAAGCTTCCTATAAAGGGTGCCAAGCTTCCTATGAAGGGTGCCAAGCTTCCTATGAAGGGTGCCAAGCTTCCTATGAAGGGTGCCAAGCTTCCTATAAAGGGTGCCTAGCTTCCTATAAAGGGTGCCAAGCTTCCTATAAAGGGTGCCAAGCTTCCTATAAAGGGTGCCAAGCTTCCTATAAAGGGTGCCAAGCTTCCTATGAAGGGTGCCAAGCTTCCTATGAAGGGTGCCAAGCTTCCTATAAAGGGTGCCAAGCTTCCTATAAAGGGTGCCAAGCTTCCTATAAAGGGTGCCTAGCTTCCTATAAAGGGTGCCAAGCTTCCTATGAATGGTTGCTGAGGTGTGCTAAAGCTTAGCACCCTTTTGTGAATCTGGACCCCAGGATGAACCTCCTGCTGCTCACCTCTGTAAGGCCCATGTTCTCTAAAAGGTGCTACACCTTAACACGCCCTAACACCCATTCACAAGAATGGGAGTTAAGATGCGCTAAACCGTAGCACCATTTAGTGAATATGGGCCAAAGTCAGCAAGAAAGCCGAAAAACAACGTAAAAATATCGTTGCGCGGACACCAGAGCTGACATCAACCGTGCTCCCTCCGACAATCGCAGGGAATGGAAGTGATCATTGATGGCGGTCATTCTTCGCACCAAACTCAACAAGATGGAAAATCCACAAGATGGAAAGGAAATAAGTGTGGGTTCTGCACCCGAGATGTTTCCTAGACCGGGTGGGGTGTTTGGATACTGCCCAAAAATTCTCATAGGAGTCATATTTAGATTTTATAACCACAAACGTGCCTTTCACCAATATCTTGATCAAATTGCTGATCTCGGCTACTGTAACCCCATGCTGTCCGGCCTTCCTGCCTCTCCCCTGTCTCTCCTTCAATCTCTCGTAAATGCAACTGCCAGAATCACTCTATTTCCTAAATCTGTCTCATCGTCTCCCCTGCTGAAATCCCTCTCCTGGCTTCCTAGCAAATCCTGTATCACACTCAATTCTCCTCCTCACTTTTAAGGCTATACCCTCCTAAGGCCCCTCCTTACATCTCAGCCCTAATTTCGCGCTATGCACCATCCCAACTTTTGCTTTCTGTTCAAGGATGTCTTCTCTCTACCCCCTTCTTATCTAAAGCCGTCTCCCGCCTTAAACCTTTCTCACTGACTGCCCCACACCTCTGGAATGCCCTTCCCCTCAGTACCCGACTTGCAGCCTCTTTCCCCACATTTAGGACCTTTCTTACTGTGTAACCCACCTCTTTAACAAAGCATATGTGTAACTCCGTGGCTGATACTATACATCTCATATGCACAGACCTTGGCCTGTTGCATACGCACTTACCAGAACACCTTCCTACTTCCAACAGGTCAGGTTTTCAGGATATCCCTGCGTCAGCACAGGTGTGATTGAGCCATCTGGGCTGAAGCTGGGACTGATTGAGCCACCTGTGCTGAAGCAGGGAAATCCTGAAAACTTGACCTGTTGGTGGCCCTTGAGGATGGGACTTTGCCCCCGCCCCCCCTCCCTCACCCTGAACTAGACCCAATCCCCCTCTTGCAAAACTGCAAATGACCAAAACTGAAGAAATCCCACTGAAAGTAGCCGGTTTTTCTTCCTACTATGAATCTGGTGTTTTTGTGTGCCAGTATTGCACAAGCTTTTTCAGCTGAAGCACTGAGATAAATGACCCAGTTTGAGTTTGCAGTCTTGGGGAGTGTCATCTATTAGCTGTGTTTTATTACTAGGTCAGCCACTGCCAATAAAAAAAAACACAACATACTTTTGTAATCTATTAGGAATAACACCTGTGGCCGCGGTGGCAAACTCCAGTGCTCAAGGGCCACCAACGGGTCAGGTTTTCTGGATATCCCTGCTGTAGCACAGGTGGCTCAATCAGTCTCTGCTTCAGCACATTTGGCTTCATAAGTCCCAGCTTCAGCACAGGTGGCTCAATCAGAGGCTCAGTCTAAGACTGAGCCTCTGATTGAGCCACCTGTGCTGATGCAGGGATATCCTTAAAACCTGACCTGTTGGTGGCCCCTGAGGACAGGAGTTGGCCATCGCTGCCCTAGGAGGAACCTTCCAACATCACAAGACCTCCATGATGACCATTCAATCCATTGACCCCTGGTTTCTCTTCTGTTCAGGGTTCCGCGGCATCTTTATCTCAGCCTGTGATCACCTTCCAAGGAAACCAAGGGGTAAGTACAGCACTGTGTACCTAAAAGGATCTTTGTGTAATAGCTTGCATTCAAATGTTTCAGCGCTTTATCATTGTGCTTCATTGGGAATCCTGGCAGGGGTGAAACGGGACCCCGGGAATTTCACTTACCTGTGGGAACTCCTCCTGCGGACGGTGCGGCGTCATGACATCACTGTGTCACGTGACAGCGCGTTGACATGGCAACGCGTCGCTGGAGGAGGACCGCTCTCTTACAGAGGCTGTTAAAAAGCAGCAATCCCTCTCTAGCTAACACCCCATTTTCTTTATGGGATTGGAAGTGTTGGGTCTTCCAGAGCAGAACTTCTCTATTTTTAGCTCCGGGTACCGCCCGGTTCCTCAGATTCTGGCCGGTGAAGTTACTGGTATCATTTCCAGGGTTTTTTTTTTTTTTTAAAGGGGATTTAAATGGTCGTCCAATGAGAAGCCGTGACCGATGATGTCCTAGCTTTTTATTGGCCCCCAAGATTCGGCAGCCATTTTGTTGATGGAGGTTTAAACCCTGTAACTTCACCGGGAAGTATCTCGGAAAGCGGGGATCCCCTGGAGCTGGAAACAGCTCTGCTCTGGAAGAACCCCTAATTTCCACCCTGGAAAAGAAAATGGGGGTTTAAAAAAAATGGAGTCGACGGGATTGCTGCTTTAAAGTAACCTACATATGCCAGGAAGCCATTTTCCTCGTGCCAGAGAAGACTTTAGTCCCATTTTTTTCTTTTAATGGAGATCACATCTTCCCCAGCACGGAGAAGTTGGCATCCTACGGAGCCCAAGAGCCCACAATTGATTGTTTAGGGCAATTGAACAAACGCAGGTGTATTGATGTGCAACACTTCATTTTTATTCTCCAAGCCCCCCCCCCCCCCCGCCCCTCCTCCTTCACGACCCATCCTCATTTGCCTGCACACCACAATAAAATAATTTATGGGGAAATCCTCCATTTTGAAGGGCTATTGACGACTAAACAAAATGTCTGGATCCTGGCGGCCATTTTCCCACAGCGGTTCAAGCTGTTTGTCTCTTTTGTTGATGGATGCTCGGAATGGCCGCAGGATTCCGTCCACGGTCACGTTAGCAAGAGAAGTGGAGCTTTGGATTTGTGGAATTTAATAGGGTAATGTTTGCAGCTTGGCTTTTGAGCACGAATTGTGCAAAAAGGAATGAGCACTTCAGTATTGTTAAAACGAACATGATGCAAAAGGTGACACTGTGTGCTCATTGACGTGTAATTTCCCAGAATCCCTAGCTGCAGCAGAAGCACTGTATGCGAATAGATAATAGTGAAAAGCAGAGTTGCAAACCTGTCTGAGATAAGTGAATGCGCTCACATGGAAATTGTTATTTACTGTATACTTCAGCACTATAATTCCTTTGTTAACGCACGAAGAACTGGGACGCACCAGTCGGCCATTATTTTTCAAAGCAAATACACTCGCTGAGTAATGTCACAATTCAAATTCTTAAAGAAAGATTGAGATCACCGCAAGAACGGAAAAAAAATTGAGCTACGCGTGATAATACACTTCAGCACCAGTGCAAGTGGACAGAACACCAATGAGAGACTCCAGTAGCCTTGGCTCATGGCTGCTGTCCCCCATCCACAGTCACTCCTACCAATGACTGCCATCTACTGCACTTATTCCCTCGCCTCTGTCCCTCTCGGGGCAGGGATTTCCTTTCCTATTCTCTGATCTTATTTGTTGCACTTATTGTACTAAAATTCCCTGCATTGTATTGTCGCTCTTCTAAAGCGCCAAGTACAGCGGTGGGCCCTATATATCAATAAAGATATACCTACATACAGAACAAGGACATTGCATTCTTGACACATTGTTACAACCAGTAAGAGCCTGAATTGAAACGCTATTTGAAAAGCTAAACATACATAAAGGAAACGTCGAGATAAGAGGTTACATGGGTTATTGCTTCCATCTCCAGTGAACATGGCTTTTAGACTGTTTGAGGTCTATATTATTAGTTAATGTATACCAGACCCCCCCCCCCATTAGCCTCCCACAATTCCACCCCCAATAAACCATTTAAATTTTACAGCATGGCTGGAGCCTTCAGGATTATACACCCAGTGACCTTTCGACTCAAAGCTGTTGATAAGCAGTGGACACACAAGTTCTAACTAGTGCACGCGGAGGAGATAACGGAAAATAGAATCCACCTGCTTGCTTTCCCTGTATAATGACCCAATAAAAATAACATAATGCAACAAAGATAAATAATATTAACAACGTATCGCATACAGATATTACAGCGTAGAAGGTTTCTGCTCAGAAGATCTCACAATCTATGGAACACTATGTAATGGGCAGTCACTTTCCCCCTGAAATATTATCTCTATGCACATGCTCCTATTGTATTCTGTAAGTCTTCCATTTTTCTATTTAGAGTGTAAGCTCTGTGGGGCAGGAACTCCCTAATTACCTGTTGTGTACTTTGTGTTTTAAAGCACTTGTTTACGTTTGTATATTATCTTCCTGTATACTGTATAACTCTGTACATTGGTGGGGCGTTATTTCATTTAACATATAAATGTTTGGATGCTTAGATCGTAAGCTCTCAGGGGCAAACGAGCACAAAAAGGGCTTGACGTGGCCACTACACCACAGGGCCCCTGGAGAGCCAGACTTCATGACCTCGTGGCTACTTCCTGATGAAGTGTTGTCAGTCGGGAACGGCAGAGTTTTTTTTGGCTCCCAGTATGTAGGTAACACCAAAATAACAGTCTAGGACATTTGGCCGTGCCCATTTTGCCGAGTCTAGATGGCCGCTGGTGTTTAGTTGCCACTTACTTTGCCACCCGGGATATCTGTCCGCCGGCCGCTTTGCCGCCAAACTGTGCCCCTAACCTTACTCTAAAACCCCCTAATCTTAACCCCTAATAATAACACTACTCCCTACCCTAATAACCTTAACCCCTTACCCTAATCCCCTACCCTAATAACCTACCCCCCTACTATAAAACCATTTATCCTAATCCACTATCCTAAAAATCTTAACCCCTTACCCTAATCCCCTACCCTAAAAACTTTAACCCCGTACCCTACAACCCCTTACCCTACAACCCCTTAACCTAATCCCAAACCCTAAAAACCTTTACCCCTTACCTTAATCCCCTACCCTAATAACCTACCCCCCTACTATAAAACCATTTATCCTAATCCACTATCCTAAAAATCTTAACCCCTTACCCTAATCCCCTACCCTAAAACTTTAACCCCGTACCCTACAACCCCTTACCCTACAACCCCTTAACCTAATCCCAAACCCTAAAAACCTTAACCCCTTAACCTGAAACCCCTTACCCTAAAATCTTTAACCCTTTACCTTAATCCCCTACCCTAAAAACCTAGCCCCTTCCCCTAAAAACCAACCTCTCCCTTAAAGCCCCTATCAACCCCCCACCCTAACCGTTAAAAACCCATTAATTAACTTGCCTTATTTGCGAAACAGCTGGCGACCGAGTGTCCAGCGGCAGAGCAGCTACGGCGAAATGTCCCTTGGCAGCCAAACGCCGGTGGAGATTTGGACACGGCGAGACGGCCACGGCCAAGTGTCCAATTCCACCAAAATGTCCTTGGATAGAAGTACTCACGGTCCTGTTGTGTTCGCTGCCGCAGGTTCTCGACCAGCGAAGACCAGTAATAATACTATTTTTCTGAATATTGTGCTATAGTGCTTTCAGCACATTATATTTTTCTGCCACCAGGCTATGCCAGGTAGAGTAGATAGAGATGAAGAAGCGCTCAAATGCTAAGTATAATAACCATTAATAGCCAATGCCAAAGCCCAAGGATGATCCAGAATCAATAACATAGGTGAGAATAACAGCTAGTAACATTGGGTAAAAAGCCTCCTGAAGACAGGTAATGGGTGGGTGTAACCCCCCCCACGATCAGTCTCATTGAAAAACAACCCTGTAGCAATGAAGTACTCACAAGTACTTGGTAGGGGCTGGTAGGATGTGCAGCTTCCAGTGGTAACAGATACAGGAAATGGAGAGGAGCGCACGATCCAACAGGAGCAAAGAGAGGACCCAATGCAAAAAAATGTATAAACTTTATTCTGTCATAACCTAAAATCCAACGCGTTTTGAACGCCGGTGCGTTGGATTTTAGGTTATGACAGAATAAAGTTTATACATTTATTTGCATTGGGTCCTCTCTTTGCTGCTGTTGGATCGTGCGCTCCTTCCCATTTCCTGTATATGCCAGGTAGAGGTTGCAATGTCTTTTTTTAGTATCTGAGACAGAATGAAATACAATGACTTCTCCCAGGTCACAAAGGATGACCCTGAGATTTGGACAGGGCACGTAAACAAAAATGTGACCGGTCAAAAGTGACGTAAAACGTCCCTGGTTGATTGCAATAGATGCAGAATCTATGCAGGAACCCGTGCATCAAAATAAACTTTACTTTAAAACCCTGATTATGTCATTACACTAACTGCTAAAGCGCAGTTGACACATCCCCATGTATTCCCTATGTTTGTTATAAATAGTTGTACCCATATGTTTATCTAGAGCTGAAACTGTTAGGGTTTAATGGTTAATTTAATACTTATTGGCACAAATTAGAATAAAGTAAAAATGATATGAGTTTGTGGGACTGCACCTTTAAGGTTACAGAATGATAGGGGGGTATGGGGGGGGGGGGGCGGGGGGGGGTGAGATTGCAAAATCCCTGGAGATTACAGGGTTGGATAAAGTTTGTGTCAACACCAGCCATTTCCTGTTTCCATTGGCACAGCGGAGGCTGAGAACTGTCCAAACAGACCTGAGGTTCAGAACCAGAGGTTCCTGCTGCAACGACATTGTAGCTGTACGCGCTTCATTACAAACACCCGTCACTGTAATGTGCGCTGTGTGTCCACGCTTAAAAGGGCAGCTCTACTAAGCTTTACATATTGCAGCTGCC